>NC_061113.1:143771631-143945007 GCF_002878395.1 Capsicum annuum
ATGTGCCCTTGATTCATAGAGTTGACAATGAAATATTGGCTATACATAGATAGGACATTGAGAAGCTGAAAGATGACTCAAAGTTTGAGATATGTGTCACCAAGCCTCTAGCTTACCAGACTTAATCTGCACTAGCTCCCGATTCTACAGAAACTCTCGCAGGTATGCCTTTGCCCATCACCACTTATGTGCTACCTGAGTATGTACCCCCAAGTACATCTATGGGGTTAGGTTTTATGCAGTCTATGGGTAGAGCAGACTTTGCCGAATATAGGTTAACGCAGGAAAACTTTGTAAAATCAATGAAGCTGCAAAAGAGGTTTCAGAGACAGTTAGATAAATGGGCGTCAAAATTTAAGCCTTTTGTTGATGGAATTATAGCTAAGGAAATCTATCCATTCCAAACTATTCAACCTAGGATGGACAGCATGGAGCACCACATCAACAAAATGCTAGATGCGCTGTCCCTCCCTGATCTTGCCAAGCTCATGGTTGAATTTAAGTAGGCGAAGGCTGATATAGCAGAGTTAAAAGAAAGGTAGCCACAACAGACTATTTTTGACCTAGCCTTAGTGGTGAGTGATAATGATGAAGGCATTATGGACCTAATAGGAAGACCTGTGAAAGATAAAAAAAAGCAACACATGGATAAACAAGTTGCAAGGAAAGATAAAAAGAGGAAAAAGAGAGTAGAAATGACACCAAAGCAAAAGGAACAACATAATTTGAAGAGAGCTCAAAAGAAATCAAAGAAAGATGAAGAAAAAAGAAAGAAGAAAGAGGAAGATAAAGCAGCAGGAATATCTACTAGTGCTTCCCCAGCAAGGGGGCAAAGTTCAGCATTAGTCTGAGAGATGATTCTTCCAATCCAGGAGGGTGAGGTTTTGAGTGCCCCTACCACTATAGGGGCCAACATTGCACCATGTGAGGACACAGGGTCATAACCATACTTCACAGATGCCTCAGATAAATAAGAGGCAATACAAGTATACCCATTTCTTTGTACTTTAATTTAATGCTTTAAGGACAATGCATATGTTTTTATGTGGGGGTGGTATACTTGTATCATGGGGCGTGGTGTTGCCGATATTCTGAACCCTACTATGTGCTATCTAGGAGAATCGACATATCTAGGATCATGTTAAGTTTGCATTTTTATTTTCTAGGTTTAACTTTAGATTTATATTTTTCTTCTTTTTAAGTCTTGTTATGTTGTCAATGTTGGTCCATGAAATAAAAATGATGTTTGTGTTAGTATCTTATTGTAAATATGGATGATAAATGATGTTGGCATAAAGCTAAGACTATTTCCATATGACAGTTTATTTGTCCCTTAGGATATGTGCTCAACTGTTAGTGAATCTGTAGTTAGAATTAACCTTTAAATATACATGACATGTGATGCAAATCTTAAGGCTAGTCGAATGAGTGCGACTCAGTTGCCACTGTGTGTGCGAGTATTTGTATTAGTTCTTACATATTATTGTACCTAGAACTTGCCTGGTTCAATTAATGCTATTCTGTAGTTGATAAGATAAGAAGGGATGGCAGGAAACCTTGTGATTTTAGTACACTTAGCCAAAGTAATTAACCCTACCAAAAATAATTTTCCATTTTTGAACCCTTATTTGAGCCTTAGTTAATTTTTCTTCATCAACAAACATTCTAGTTAACTCTCTTTTAGTTGTGACTCCTAACTCTGGCCCTAGCCTAGTAATGGGCAATGTGTACCTAAAATTACGCAACACACCTAAGTTGAAGGTGGCTATTGTAGGACTGTTAACTTTCTAATGGAAAGTTGGTCTAGAATTTGTACTTGAGCATTTAGCCTTAGTCTAGTTAAGACAATTTGTACTTTGACTTATGGAATCAACCTAAGTTGAGGGTGGATGATACTTGTGTATATATATAAAAGAAAAATAGCATGAATGAATGTGAAAAGGGTAATGGGCTAGCAAAGCAATAGCCTTGGTAAGAAGAATTTCAAGGCCAAGAGAGTTAAAGCCTTGTTCTTAGTCAGTTTTGTCCAAAATTCCTTCTTAACCTAGCTTGATACCTCATTACTAGCCTAGAAAAGACCTGCTTGATCTTGGAACTTAGCTATAAGGAGGGCGTTGGATCATAAAGTCAAGCTTATGGGTGTATGTGCTATGTTGGTTACTTCTTTGATGAGTGAGAGGGTATTGATTTGTATCCATAAAATATACTGAGTAGTGGATCTCCTTGTCTGTGAGGTCAACCTGAGTTATACTTATTTGGCTGATCTCTATAGATTCTTATATCCATGTTGTGTAGACAAATCAAATTTGAAATAATGCCAATTATATACTCTGACATGTTAAACCATATGATTTGGATGATAAGTGAATGGTTGTGTGAGAAGAGGTTCAATAGTAAATTCCCGTCATTGTATTGTTCATATTTGTAATTTGGTGCTGAGTTGCTTGAGGACAAGCAATTATCTTAAGTTGAGGGTGTTGATGTTTTGGCTTTTGACAGAATGTTTTTCATCTTTTTCTTGGGAAAATTACAAGTTTTCAAGCAACCAAGGTTGCATTTAATGCTTGTTTTTAGTGTTTCAGGGTAAGGATCTAGATGAAGGAAAAATCTCAAAAAATTAGAAGAAAAACACTTTTGATGGTAAAAATGATGGACCATCAGTCTTGGGACGGACCACCAACTCAACCGTCAGGTCCAAACAGAGTCCATGACTTTAGAAGACCCAACGACGGCCCATGTGGTGGACCGTCATTCTTGTGACAGATCACCACTTTGGCCGTGAGCGCTAAACAGAACTAGGCATCTTAAAATGCTCAGCGATGACTAAAATGGTGAACCGTCGGTCTTGCGATGAACCACCACTTCGGCCGTCAGGACTATCCAGAACTTGACTCACAAGGATCATCAGTGATTGCCAAATAGTGGACCATCAGTCTTGTGATGGACCACCACTTTGAATGCCAGTCCTATTTTGAAAGTGACTCTCCAGGATCAGCAGCGATGGACTAAATGGAGGACTGTCAGCCTTGTGACAGAACACCACTTTGGCCGTCACTTTGGATGTGGGTTTTTAAGTTTGAATTTTAAATCCCTTTTGGCTGGGAACATATAAATGCGCAGTTTTAGGTTTTACTAAGAATCTCTTATCTTTTATTAGAGTTTTCCATACTAAAAATACGTTTTTACACCATTTTTCTCTAAGATCATTGGAGATTTGTGGATCTAGATTCCTTTATCATATTTTCTATTGAAGATTGAAGAACAACAATTGTGACTTTTGTAAGTAAACTTTGAATTAATTTATGAATAACACTATGGTTTCTTCTCTTTCTTGGGTGGAAATGTGTGACTAAGCTCCCATAACTCTTGATGTGAAAATCTGATTTTGGGTTGAGAATCTAGTAGATTCCCATGAGTAATTGATATGTCATAAACTCTTCTTCTCATTAATGACTTTTATTGGTTGCAAACTTGAAAAGTGATCCCAAGAATAACACTTGTTCAAATATAAAAGTGTTTGTTGGGAAAAGAAAGGGTTTACATAAATCTAAAGGCTTTAACCTTTGGATAGAGGGTAGATGCCTTAACCGGATCAACCCATGTGAGATTATAGTTGAATTAATATTATGTTCTTTAAGTTTGAAAGAATTAAGGGATAAGTTACTCATTTATGTTGAGAAACTAATGGGTAAACCATAGAATTCAATTACTCTTGCAATAAGAATTGTTCATTGGGAATCCAAAATAGTTCACAACCCTAGCTATTTAAGCACTTGGTAACCATAACTCTAGTTTGACTTCTCTTATTGAATTAGTATTAGCAATATAACCTACAGCTAGATTGCTTTCTATGACAAACATTTGAATATAATTGATAAATTAAAATCCCCCTCTATTCTACAACCTTCGATCAATAGTGTAGTAATAACCACAATACTTAGTGAACACAGTATTCCCTGTGGGATTTGACACCCAATCCAATTGGGTTTTATATTTGACAGCGACCACTTATACTCTCTAATGAGAGTTGTAATTTGGGCGTATCAAAAACCTACCATCACGAGACTAGTGATAGCAGACAGGATGATGAAAAAGCCAGTGGGTATTCTATATGATGTATTGGTGAATGTGGCTTCTTTTATCTTTCCTACTGATATTTTATCTAAGATTGTGAAGTGGATTTCCAAGTCCCAATTATTCCATGAAGTTTATTTTTAGCTACAGGCAGGATATTGGTTGATTTGGAGTTGGGGTATTTGATGCTGAGATTGAATGATGAGCTAGTAATATCCAATATATGCAAATCCATGAGGCAGCCTGATGAGTTGATAGTGATATCTGTGATTGATATGTTTGATGAGGAGGAAAATTCATTCCATGATGTTGATAAAATTACTCTTTAGGATGACAGTTTTGATGCGGTTGTTCCTATTGAAGAGAGACTAGGTGTTGAAGCACTTGCATTTGATTAGGAGTATGAGGAGATAGTAGGTGCACTGTATGGGAATGGTTCTTATGATTATGAACCAAAGAAGCTTGATTTAGATTTGAAGAATAGAACTACTCCACCCAATCGTCCATCCATTGAGGAGCCACTTGTATTAGAGTTGATCGTCCTCCTCTCTTACTTGTGATATGAATTTTTAGGGCCCAACAACACTTTGCCAATTATTATTGTAGCTGATTTGAGACAGTCAGAAGTAGAAGCATTATTGTCAGTATTACAGAGATTTAAGAGGGCTATTACAGATATTTTGGGTATTTCGCCTGGTTTGCATACTCACAAAATATAGCTTAAACCAGATTATGTTCCATCAATTGAAAATTAATGTCGACTCAATCCTCCTATGCAGGAGGTAGTAAAGAAAGAAATAATCAAGTAGTTAGATGCTAGTGTAGTATATCCCATTGCTGATAGTAAATAGGTCAGTCTGGTACAATACATCCCAAAGAAAGGCAGAATTACTTTTGTGCCTAACGAGACGAATGAGCTAGCGCTTATGAGGCCAGTCACTGGATAGAAGTGCGTATGGATTACAAAAAATTAAATGCATGAACTCAGAAGGATTATTTTCTTATGCCTTTCATATATCAGATATTAGACAGGTTAGCAGGCAGAGGATGGTAAGGTTTCCTTGATGGGTACTTAGGCTATAATCAGATCATTATTGCACCCAAGGACCAAGAGAAAATGACTTTTACACGTCCTTATGAAACTTGCATTCAAATGTATGTCATTTGGGTTATGGAATGCTCTATCCATATTTTAGAGATGTATGATGTCAATTTTCTCTAATATGGTCGAAGACACCATCAAAGTATTCATATGAATTTTTAGTTGTTGGTGATTTTTTTGTCGACTTCCTAAAGTACTTGGCAAATGCTCTAAAAAGATGTGAAGAATACAACTTGGTACATAATTGGGAGAAGTGCCATTTTATGGTCAAACAAGGAATTGTACTTAGCACAAGATTTCAAAGAGGGGCATAGAGGTTAATCGAGTAAAGATTGAGGTGATTTAGAAATTACCCTACCCAATTTTTGTGAAGGGATTTCAAATTTTCTTTGGGAATGCAAGCTTTTATAGGCAATTTATCAAGGATTTCTCAAAGATTGCTAATCCTCTTTGCAAGCTTCTTGATAAGAAGGTAGAATTTAATTTTGATGATGCATGTAATAAGGCTTTTGAGAGCCTAAAAGAGAAGATGATGACTGCTCCAATCATTGTGTCTCCTGATTGGTCTTTACCCTTTGAGATTATGTGTGATGCTAGTGGATTGGCCTTAGGGGATGTACTAGGCCAACAGAAAGAAAAGATCCTTCATCTTATATACTATGCTAGTAAGGCACTAAATCCTGCTCAAAATAACTATATCATGACAGAGCAAGAGTTATTCGCAGTGGTTTTTGCCTTTGAAAAGTTTAGATCTTACTTGATTGGGACAAAGGTCATTGTGCACTCTGATCATGGAACATTGAGGTACCTAATGGCTAAAAAATATGTAAACCTAGGCTTATTAGGTGGGTGCTTTTGTTGCAAGAATTTTACTTTGAGGTAAAGGACAAAAAAGGCATAGAAAATCAAGTTGCAGATCGCTTGTTTAGATGAAAGGAGAAATCTATACAGAAGAAGGTTGAAAATGGGTTAGATATTGATGACAGTTTTTTAGACGAGCAAATATTAGCAACTTCCCAAGATCTAATTCCATGATTTGTAGATTATGCAAATCACTTTCCTAGTGATCTAGTTCTAGAAGCTCTTTCCTACCAGCAAAGAAAGAAATTCATGCCTGAGGTAAGGAAATTCTTCTGGGATCAATCTTATTTATTCAGGATTTTTGCAGATGGGACCATTCGTAGGTGTATTCCTGAGATGGAGATAATGAGCATACTTAAGGCTTATAACTCCTTGCCAGTTGGGGGTCATCATGGAGGGGCCCACACAACTCATAAAATTCTTCAATGTGGCTATTATTCTTGTGGCAGTAGATTATGTTTCGAAGTGGGTGGAAGCAATTGGACTTCCTAATAATGAAGCACATAGTGTCACTGCATTCTTGAGAAAGAACATCTTCTCTTAAATTGGCATGCCACAAGCTATTATTAGTGACAGAGGGTCACATTTTTGCAACGATCTATTCAAAAGTCTTCTTGAAAAATATACAGTAAAGCACAAGGTGGAAACGCCTTATTATTTGTAGAGTAGTGGAAAAGTTAATGTGTACAACAGAGAAATCAAGTCCATCTTAGCGAAGACTGTGAATGCCAATAAACTGATTGGTCAAGAAAATTAGATGATGCATTGTGGGCTTACCAAAAAGCTTATAAAACCCCCATAAGTGCTTCACCTTATTAGCTAGTGTATGGAAAGGCTTGCCATTTCCCAATTGATCTTGAGCATAAGAAATTATGGGCATTGAAGAAGCTGAATTTAGAAAGACAGAATGCAGCGTAGTCAAGGTTGAATGAGATCAATGAGTTGGATGAATTCTTGCTCTGGGCATATAAGAGTTTAGCACTTTATAATAAAAAGATGAAGCTGTATCACGATCATAAGATTGAGAAAGAGTATTTGACAAGGGTGATCAGGTGCTACTTTATAAGTCTAAACTTTATTTGCTTCTAGGTAAATTAAGGTCAAGATGGTACGGTCCATTCACGATTACAAAATTTTATCCATATGGTGCCTTAGAATTGAAAAAGGATGACAAAGCCTCATTCAAGGTAAACGGGAAAAGAGTGAAGCACTATATGAGAATTATTGAAGAAGTGAATGCCATTGTAGAAATTGACCTTGGTAAAACTGAGTAGCCAAGGAGATTGTGTTGTTCCGCAACTTAAATCAAGTGCGGAATCGAAGGAAATACATGAGGCTAGTTGGTAAAATTAAGTATCAAACTTAACCATGTTGTGCCGCAATGTTAAATCAAGCATTGCGTGGGAGACAACCTATGTTTTTGTACTTATTCATTTATAGGGTAATAAGTTTGTTCATTGTGCAGGACTAAGTAATGCAGAAAAGATCTAGAGAAGTTTGAAAAGTTTTGGTCTTACAGACTCTTTACAAGTGGTATCTAAATGGTACGACTCATGAGTAGGAGTCGTATGAACCTTGAAGATAATTTAGAATCAATAAAAAGTTTCTAGAGTGGATAATATTCTCAGAACGAGTCGTGCCCTTAAGGTACGATTTGTCACATTGAGTCATACCCATTACAGGACCTAGGCAAGGTTCCAGGTCTATACGAGTCAAAGCAATGACTCGTAATCCTGGGTACAAGTCATATACACAACTCATACCCATTCTTACTAGGTTGGATTGTGAGTTAACCTATCCCAGAAATAAAAGTTAAAGAAAAGAAAAGGGTACCCAACGGGCACCTAATAACCAAAACTTGTACCTACCTTTATTTTTGCCCTAATTTCAATCTTTCAACAAAAGAAATTACTTGCACACACCTTAAATCAACTACCAACGAGTTTGAACTTCTATTTTTCTTGAGTTAAGAATGAATTTGGTAAGTAAAAGAAGTGAAATCAAGACATTCATTCTTCAACTCAAACCAAGTACAATTTCTCCAAAGAACATTTTTAATCTAAACAAGTTAAAAAAGGATCTAAGAAGGCGCAAGTTACTAATTTAGAAGCCATTGGTTTTGAATTTGATATGTCAACCAACAATAGTGGTGAACTTTATAAAGAATCCTCAAAAGGTAAGGTTTCTTGAAAAGGGAAGATAGACGACAAAGACAAGGGGAAAAAGGTTGAACCCCTAGAGGAATCACCATCTGCATGAGGCCCAAGGAGAAAGAAACCCACTATCTCTCCTCCACACATACCACCACCATTTGATGATGATAATGAGGCTAAATCTAGTTCAAAAGAGGTAAGTTCTGGGAATGCTAATACTGTGGAGGAAGTGAATAAGGTGCCTCTGATAGTCCAACAAGACCCCCTAATGGAACTTACCACTTCCCCAATGTCCATCATTGAAAGATGAGGGTAACTCAATCTGTAGAAGATATTCAACAGTGGATTATTCAAACTTCTAGGTGGAAATTTAATAAGAGTACTGTATCCAGAGCGGAGCTTGACAACTACTGGGATGTTAGAATTGCCCAAATTTGAGAAACGCTTCCAAAAGTATGGATTTAAATGAAGGAAAAGGGCACCTGGAAAGTATAGTGACATGATAATTCAAGAATTCTATAAATCATACAAGGGATAACTTCAGAGATAATACCCATAAGGTTAGTTATAGAAGGGAGGTGAGCCAATTACTTCACTGGTGATTTAGGGAGTCCGGGTAGATATTTCCCCACATAATATTTAGAGATTCTTATATGGACCGAAGTATCAGGCTTCGATAAACATAGATAAAATAGACTACAAAATGGAAAAAAATGAGGAAGATTACTTGGAGGACATTAGGATCAAAGGATAAGATGGTTATTTTTAGGTGGATTGTTTAGCTGATAGCTTTGAATGGTCAAAATATTTGTTGGGTTGTAGAAGGACCCGAGGTGGTCTCTTAGAAGATTAAGAAGTAGACCCTCAACTTTGAGGGTAAATCATGGTGGGCATTGACCTGACATCAGCTGTGTCTAACTAATGAAGATAATGTACTAAGCTTGATTTGGGTAGCTATGATAGCTGGCTTCATAGTCGGCTATAAGTTTGATATACCAGTGTTCTTATCCCTTAAGATGAGGGTTCATACGGTTGGGGGTGAGAAGTTGTATTGGCTTAGCCCTTCTTGATTATGTAGATATGTCTGGCTGTGGGAGTTCTAGAACTCCCTGGAATATATGAGATGCTTGAGGCCATGAGAACTACTGATTTGGGCCTGATTAGAGATGCAGTAAACCCTTTAGCCTGGTAGGCATAACAGGCAGTGGATTTGATGGGAGGTATGTTTCCTTAGGAAGGGCAGGATGATACTACCGAGGCTACTGAGGAAGGATCACATACAAAGACTTCACATACAGATGCAACAGGACTTCTAGTGCCCCACTACCAGTACAGTCTATGCCACCCAAGCAGCGAGGTATGCCTTCTTGTATTATGATGGTTTCACAGACACTATAGACTGAGGTAATAACTAGAATAGCCATACTTGAGGCTAAGGTTAGACATATGGAAAGGGGGCGTGAAGCCCTGGCATGACTCACAATTTGTGAGCCAAGATAGATAAGTCGAAGGGAGCCTGGAAACTTTTAAATTAAGGATTACTCAATAGTTGAGTAGTGGATAGATGCTCGATGTTGCTGAGATTAGGTACAAAGTTTTAGAAATTAAGAGGATGGTCATAGATATATATAATAGACCAGTTGTTTAAGAGCCTGTAGTTGAGCCAATGATTCTTATAGTTTATGTACCGAACATTTGGATGATCCCAAACCCAATACATGTACCAATTGAGGAGACCAAAGAGGAGAGAAGAGAGAAAATGATAAAAACAAAAAAAGTATGGGAAGTTGAGAAGAAAGCTAGGGCAGAAACCATACAAGATGAGTTCAATCGGCACACACGGGTCTATGAGATGGCATCTGGAGTCGGTGGTTCAAGGACACCAGTTATTGATATCGAGGGGGATAGTGTTATGCCCCTGATTATTATTGCTGATCTAGTCCCAGTAGTTGACTGGATGGTAGCTGAGGAGAGCGAGGCCCACTCTGAGGGCCTATGTGCTGGTGTTAATGAGCTGGAACATTAAGCGCCCAACAATGACCTTTCATCCTTACTCTATTTTCTTATAAAACTGAGGGCAGTGCAATCTTTTTTAGTTTGGGGTGGGGGTTATTTCGAATATCTTGGAGTATCTAAAATGTACAAGTAGCTAAAAGTCTGTTATGATGTGCAGGTTTGGTGCTGACAACTGAAATAGGGAGAAAATCAGCGTCTATGGCAACAAATTATTTTGATTGTGATTTTTGAGAAATTTTGAAAAATTCAATTGTAATGAAATTTTGAGTTTGAAATTGATTTGGGCATTTGGAAAAACTGCTGATTTGAAATGATTATGTTGTGAATCTTTGTTAAATGAAAATTGTGTTAAATAATTAACCTCTCTAAAAAATTTGTTTTACTGTATGATAAGTATATATTGTGAGAATATTGTGAATCTGGAAATGGCATTAGTATTAGGGATAGAACAATTAGGGACAAACAGATGCGTACCTGGATAACTAGTACTTAGTAGTATAACCTTGTGCAAGTGTGTGTGAGTTATACCGAGTACCTAGTGTGTGTGAGTTATACCGAGTACCTAAATTGCCCAAACTAAATGAATGAATCTCTTTTATCAAAATATTTAAGCCTGAATAGACCAATTTTTTTGTTTACACCAATTTCACCTTCCTGTTTACCTTATAGTGAACTAATTTTGGCCTTGGTACTCTTTGGACACTGTGTACCTCAACTCAAACAAATTTCCTAAGTTGAGGATGGCTATTATAGGGGTGTGTAGGAGAAAATAAGTATGAAGAAAGTGTGTAGAAGAGGAATAGTTGAAACTTGGATAGGTATGGGGAAAATAAAAGAAGGAAAAGTTGCAATGAAAAGCAAAAGAAAAAGAAAAAGAATAATAAAAGTAAGAAAACCATACCTAGCCCAATATTAATATGTTTAAAATAAAAAAAGGGAGAAATAAGGGTGAAAATAAAAGGAGAAATAAAAAAAATAAGTGGACCCCAAGGAATGCATAGTATAAGGAAGGCTTAGTCACTAAATAAATCCCAAAAGATATCATACCATCCCCAAGCCTACATTACAAGCTGAATAAAGTCCTATAGTGATCCTACCGTGACTATCTAAAAACTTAGTAAAAGAGCATAAGGGCAAGCCTATGGTATTTTGCATACATCAGTGATACTTCTTTGTGAGCGAGAGAGTCATTTATTATATCCCTTAATAGGTTAATTTATCCATAAGAAAAGTGAATGAGATTTTTTTGTCTGTGATCATACATGACTTATGTTGCTAGGTTGCTAGATTGTTTGGTAAATATGATTTGTGTCTATGCCAGTTGTCTACTATTAATGTAATGCCATCATCGAATCCTCTCAAGTTTCTTTGTGTGCAAAATCTTTATTCATAGTTTGAGTCTTTGAAAGTTGAAAGTAAGAAGGGAATAACAAGATTGAAGTCAGGTTCAAAATCACTGCCATGGGTAGCTTAGGATCTTCCTGTTTAAAAATTATCTCTATGTTGGAAAATAGTTGTTGGTTTTGTTTGCCTGAGGGCATGCAAAAGTCTAAGTTGAGGGTTTTGATATGTCGTGGAAAAATGACACTTTTGATGCTTAAAATCACAAATTTATGTGCGAACTTAGAATATTTTGTTAGATATGATGCACTTTGGTGTAAATTGCAGGTAATACAGGTCTACAATAGTGTTAGAATGAGCAAGGGAAAAAAGACCTGGAAAAGATAGATTTGAATCAAGATACGAGTCAACCCCCGAGTTGTCAACACTTGATGCGACTTGTATGGTGACTCGTAGGCATAGCAAAACCAAATGCAAATCTGAAAATCCAAGTATGGGGAAGATACAACTCAAGTATTCAAGTCGTAATCAAGGATACGAGTCATATGGAGAAGTCTTAAGCATAATAGAACCTAAGCTACCAACCAAAGTTGAAGTCTAAGACGTGTACGAGTCAGAAGTCTGAGTATGGCTCATATAGAAAAGTTGTATACAAACCAGTGTTTAACTTTTACCTCCACTTTTAGTCCTCGTGTCTCATCTAATCACTTAATCCTAACTAGTGATAGTAAACTGAAGTCATAGCAAGGAGCAACAAGGCAATGCCCTGAGGCCTAACGTGTAAAGGGTAAGATTTATCCTCACGTCTAACTGATGGCTAATAATACCTATCTTGTAGACTTTGTATATAGAACAATAGAATAGTTGGGTTGAACACAATAAATTTATGGAGTTAAGAAGCCTGGCGGACCACAAGCCTAGTGTTCATCTTTTATAGTCTACAACTCAAAAGAACTCAAGATTTAATTACTACTTGCGATTGATACTAAAATACCCCAATTACTTTTCTGTTCGACTCGTGGATTACATCAACTCAAGAAACTGTTTATATTTTCCCTGTGGGATCGACCCTAACCTAGTTAGGTTATTATATTTACAATCAACCACAACATACTTCTATTAGAGTATATTATTAGGTGACATAAGATATGGACACTCTAGACTTGTGGTGTATATACAACAATCGGAAAAAGAAAAGAAGAAGCAAGCTTAGGTGAGTGAAATATAGTGTAAGAAGTTTCGCTATTCGTATCAGGGTGGAGGTCAGCAATAAAGTGGTAGAGATAGTGAAAAATGGTCTAAGAAGTAGGGAAATTCTATTTCCTACTTTACGAATAATGCACCTTATTTGAGTCATCGTTCTTAATATGATAGTGGGTTTATAGAACCAGAAGACTAGTCGTTGGATAGTGGGGCTCAGTCAACTCCATCATATCCCCCTTGTATATTTTGTGGTCAGGTACACCGTGGTGTTTATGAAGAGGTGAGGAACAAGTGCTTTAAATATGGTCAAATTGGATGTATGCAAAGGGATTTTCTTTCTAAGGTTGATTCTGGATAAAATAAAATTCCTGTTGCTACTTCATCGGCTCCCGCATTAAAAAGGTGCTTCTTTTACTTCTAGCTCCGACACTGGTCAGAATCGTATATATGCTCTTGCTACTCGCCAGGATTCTGAGGTATCCCCCAATGTTGTTACTGGTATGCTTAATCTCATCTCTCATGATGGATACTATCTACTTGATCTTGAGTCTACTCTCTCTTATATGACCCTTTATGTGGATATCTATTTTGGTTTTGATCCTGAATATATTTTAGACCCTTTCTTTATGTCCATATTAGTGGGCGACTCTATTATGGATAGAGTGATAGACAAACCTTAGTAGATCTGTTAGAGTTTGATATGTTATACTTTGATGTGATTTTGGAGATGGATTGGTTATATTTGTGTTATGCGTCTGTTGATTGTTGGAGTTGAATGTTCAGTTTCTATTTTACTTATGAGCCAATGATCGAGTGGAAAGGTAGTTCCCTAGTACCTAAGGGAAGGTTCATCTTGTATCTTAGAGCTTGGAAATTAGTTTCTAAAGGGTGCCTTTATCACTTAGTGCATATTAAGGATTCTAGATCCAAAGTTCCTTTCTTACAGACTGTCCCTATTTTCTATGAATTTCTTGAGGTATTTCCTGATGATCTTCCTAGTATTCTTCATAATAGGGAAATAAATTTTAGGATTGATCTTCGTTTAGACACTCGTCCTATTTCTATCCTTCTTTACAGAATGGCTCCAACAAAGTTTAAGGAACTCAAGGAGCAGCTGAAAGATCTTTTGGATAAGGGTTTTATCCATTCTAGTATGTCTTCGTGGGGTACTTCTGTTCTTTTTGTGCGTAACAAGGATGGTTCCCTTTGAATGTGTATTGATTATTACCAATTAAATAAGGTGACCAAAAAGAATAAGTACCTATTTCCAAGGATTGATGATCTATTCGATCAGCTTTAGGGTGCTAAATTCTTTTCTAAGATTGATCTCTGTTCAAGTTACCATCAGTTAAAGATAAGGGAAGTGGATATCACTAAGACTATGTTTTAAACCCGGTATAGTCATTTTGAGTTTTTGGTGATGTCCTATGGTTTGAACAATGCCCTAAAATATTTATGGTCCTTATGAATTAGGTTTTCTATCAGTTCTTAGATCTGTTTTTCATTGTCTTTATCGATGAAATTTTGGTGTATTTGAAGAGCTAGGCAGATCATGCCGATCATCTTTACCTTATGTTGCAAACCCTAAGAGATCAGCCTTTGTATGCAAAATTTTCTAAGTATAAGTTCTAGCTAAATACTGTGATTTATCTAGGAAATATTGTTACTACTGAAGAGATCATGATGGATCCACAGAAGGTTGCAGTGGTTAAGAAGTGTCCTAGACCCATGACTCCAACTGATACTCAGATCTTCTTTGGTTTAGCCAGTTATTATAGAAGGTTTGTCGAGAGTTTCTCTTCTATTGCTGCGCTATTAACTAAGTTGACTCAGAAGAAGGTGAAATTCTTATGGTCTAATACTTACGTGGGTATTTTTAAGAATCTAAAAGGATAAGTTGACTTCGGCTCTGGTCTTGACTCTTCCTAAAGACACTGATGGTTTTTTGTCTATTATGATGCGTCTCGAGTGGAATTGGGTTGTTTATTAATGCAGCATGGCAAGGTGATTGCTTATGTTTCTAGACAGTTAAAAGTTCATGAGAAAAATTACCCAACTCATGATTTGGAATTATTAGCTGTGGTATTTGCATTTAAGATCTAGCGACATTATCTTTCTGGGGTCCATGTTGATATTTATTCTAATCATAAGAGCTTGCAATATGTGTTTACTCAGAAAGAATTGAATCTCAGGCAAAGGTGATGGCTAGAGTTGCTCAACAACTATGATATAAGCCTTCAATATCATTAGGGTAAAGCTAACATAGTTATTAATGCTCTTAGTAGGTTGTCCATGGGAAGATTATCTCATGTGGATGAGGAGAATTAGGATTTGGTGAAGGATATTCACCACTTGGCTAATCTCGGAGTTCATCTTTTAGACTCTGAGAATGGTGATGTGATTGTTCACGAAGGGGCAACATCATCTCTTGGTGCTAAAGCAAAAGAGAAGCAAATGTTGGATCCTATTTTGATACAAATTAAGAATGATGTAGGTAGGAGAAAGTGATGATTTTCATAATTGGTGATGATGGTATCTTAAGATACCACAACAGATTATGTATTCCCAATATTGATGGGGTGCGAAGAAGAATTTTGGCTAAAGCTCATGAATCACATTATACTATTTATCCTGGTTTGACAAAAAATTATCATGATCTTATAAATATTTATTGGTGGAATAACATAAAGTGGGGTGTGGACAATTTTGTGGCTAAGTACATGGTGTGTCAGTGAGTGAAGGTAGAGCACTTGAGGGCAGGCCCATTAGCCTGACTTAAGAGATTAAGCTGCCAGTGTGTAAATGGGAGATAAATAATATGGATTTTGTTATGAGTTTTTTGCAGTCTCGCCAGCAGTTTGATTCGATTTGGGTCATCATGGATAGGATAACTAAGTCTGCTCACTTCTTGCTAGGGAAGACTAATTACTCTTCTGAGGATTATGCCAAGTTGCTCATTAAGAAGATCATGAAGTTACATGGTAATCTAGTCTCCAGTATATCTAATTAGGGTACCCAATTCTTATCTCACTTTTGGAGGTTGTTCCAGCGAGGCTTGAGGACTAAGGTGACCCTATGCACCACTTTCCACCCGCAGATGGATAGGCAAGTAGAAATAATAATACAGGCCTTGGAAGATATACTTTGGGCTTGTGTTTTTAATTTTGGTGGTAGTTGGGCTGACCACTTGCCTCTCATAGAATTTGCCTATAACAAAAGTTATCACTCTAGCATTGGTATGGCTTTGTTTGAGGCCTTATATGTTAAGAGGTGTAGATCCCCTATTGGGTAGTTTAAGGTTGGTAAGAATAAGTTGTTTGGCCCTGATTTGTTTCACTAAGCCATGTAGAAGGTAAAGTTGATTTGGGATAGACTTAAGGCCACCCAAAGTCACTAAAAATCCTATACGGATGTAAGGTAAAGGAATTTGAAGTTTAGTTTTGGTGATTGGGTATTGTAAAAGGTGTCTCCCATAAAGGTAGTGATGCATTTTGGCAAGAAGGAAAAGCCTATTTCCTATTATGTCGGTCCGTACTTGGTATTGAAGAGGGTTGGTAATGTTGTATATGAATTAGAGTTGCCTTCCAGCTTGAGCTCCATTCACCTAGTGTTTCATATTTTGATATTGAGGAAGGGTGTAGGTGATCCTTTGATGGTTGTTCCCTTAGAGGAGGTGGGTATTTTGTATACCTTGTCCTATGAGGAGGTCTGGTTGAGATTTTGGACTGGTAAGTTTGTTGGTTGTAGACTAAGGATGTGGCTTCGGTAAAGGTTCTTTGGAGGAACCAAAAGGTTAAGAAAGCTACTTGAGAAGCCGAGGAGGACATGAAGTCCAAGTATCCATTCTTGTTCCCTATTTCAGATAATTATGTTTGAGGTATGTGCCTCCTTAGTATCTTTATTTTCTATCTTTCTTAAAGGTAAGAGTAGTGGCATGTGGAGTCAAATCATGTAAATAAATGCCTTCTTTTGCCATTTGAGGATGAATGATCCTAAGATGGGAGTATGTAACGACCTAAGTTTTTGGTCCTTAAAAATTTTCTAAAATTTTGTCCTCACTGTCGTGACTATGACTCCCTAAATGAGTTATAGGGGTCTTGACGGGTCATAAGGAATTGATCGCAATTTAATTAGAAGAAGTGGCTTAGTATTCTGCTCTACGTACAAGTGGCTCTCAGCTAGTCGTCAAGACTTCTTACAGGTTGTAATGTATCCAAAAAGTTTGGCATAAGACATTGTCTTCATTATGACTCGAGGCTATGAGTTGTAAAGACTCATGATGAGTCGTTATGTCCCAATTGTAGGGTGTCTAGTGTGTCATCCCAAATTGTTGCTGTCTTGAGTAAGAGAAGTTGTTACTTGTCATTAAGTGTGGTTAAGAGTCGATAGTATAAATCATAGACAGACCAGTATAGGTCCTTGGTGGTTCTGTCTTAACCACGACTCCTTGTGATGAGTTGTAATGTGTCCTTACAGCTGTACAGTGACCTGTAGTCACTAACGAGTAAATTTTAGTTTTTAAATTAATGGGACTTTGGACAATTCTCTCCTTACCCAAGTAAAACCCTACGTCCATAAAACACTTAAGAGGGGTTATAATTTATCCTTAAACTAATGTGTAATTAAAACAAGGGGGTTGTGAATTCCCTCAAGAAAAGATAACTAATGTTGCATATTGATGTTACCCTGCAAGTGTAGTTGGTATGATGATACCAATAATGTATGCCTTAATGTGTAATGTGGTTCAATGGATGGGAATATATGGTACTTGTTTTAATTAGGCTTTAATGAGGGTTGTGTTTGTGTCGTAAATGTGGAGGTCCGAGAGACCAACACTGAAAATCGCGATTGCCGATGGGGGTCTATATGACCAGGTGGTTCTAGTCTCCCTTAATATTATTTTCATATGATTAGAGGGATCAAGTTTCCCATATCTTATTACATGATTGGTGCTCATATCACCTTGATATACCGGGAGGTTTGAGTCCCATATAGTGTATATGTATACCCTCTGGTTCATGAGGCCACATGAACTGGGCCCTACCAACTGAAAGGAGCTGGGCCCATATAGCTCGTGGGTGCCTTTGTATGTTATAATAGTTGAACTACACAATCCAGGCAACAGTTTTTAGTGCATTTTAAGCCTTGTACCCTATCTCGACATGCAATATATATATATACATTCGATTATGTGCATTGATTTTGAATGATTTTAAACTATTGATCATGGAATTATGTTATCCTTATTCCAGAGTTACATCCTTGTGTTCACCCAAATAACCATCTCCGAATTCTGTTTCCCCATAGATGTAGGCATCACAGCTATTTCTACCTTTCTTATATAGAGTTAGGTTGGTCGGCTTAGTTCGTTGCATTGTGGTGAAGTTGAAACACCCTAGGTTTTGATCCTTAGAAATTTCCTAGATTTTGAGCTTACTGGACATTATATGAATAGGGGTACTAGTTGTATGTTTGGGTACAGTTTAGGGGTCATCACTCATATCATAAATAATATGGGTTGGATAGGTTCTGTCCAAGGTACAAATGGATCATACTAGTTGTATAATAGGGTACGAGTGGTATGATATTAAGTCGTGTGATGCCCTAAGTCTAGCCTAGGAGATCTTATTCTGCCTAGGGTACGATTTCATGGTACTTGTTGTATGATTGGGTATGATTTGGGCTTAGTGGTCATATGTTGGATAGTGTTGGGGATCCAAGGGATGCCTAAGGTATGAGTGGTGGGTACTACTCAAATGATAGGGTATGAGTGATATGGTGGAGTAATACCATCCTGTGGGGATTTTATACTATTTAAGTTGGGGGTAATCTGGACATTTTCCCTCTAAACCTCTTGAGGCCTCACGGCTTATATTAGTCTTAGGACATTATTTACCCTAATATTCTAATTGTAAACACTTAGAAACTCTCTCAAAGGCTCTTGGGTCAAGAAAGGCTAGGGATTCATCAATAGGATCAATTTGGGGCTTACAAGGGTGGTTTCTCTCCACCTTTTTCATAATCTAAGGCAAGTTACTCCTTGCTCATTGTTAGATCTAACTAAAGGCATGGTTTATGAATTATTTTCATGGTATAATTGTTGTATGGTTTTGGTTTTTCAAATATATGTTGGGGTTTTTGATTATAATAGTTGGTTATGGTATTTTCATGTCTTTGTTTACTTATTGTTTTCATACTATGATAATGGGTTAAATATTTGGTTGCATGGTAATGGTTAATTGGTACTTGATTTTGGCTTTGGAAACACCATGCCCACATCATGTTTGATAAAATGTCTATGAGAATGCTTTTACTATATTATTGGACTTTTAATTGGAACTATTGCATGTTACAATTTGATAATGGAACCTTAAATGGTATAAATGGTTTGGAATAGTTAAGTGGTAAGGTCTTAGTGGTCATAGTCATGGTTTAATTGAACATCCTTGTGGCGTACAAGGGAATCTCCTAAGCAAACATAATACTTAATATCTCGTTGGGTATATGGGAATCCCCAAAGTAACTAAATAATATAATATATGGGTACATGGGAATCTCTTCTTCGCAAAAGGTTGGGTAAGGGAAATTGCTTGCAAGATATAGTCGGTATGACGATACCACTACTTATAGCATTTGTATATAATAAATGGAATTGTGGTTTTGGATATATGGCAATTGTTTTAATTGGGTAAGAATGGCAGGGTGTTATAGCTAACCGTGAAGGTGTGAGTCCAATGGATGAACACTAGAAAATCATGTTTCCCGACATGAGGATTGGTTATGGCGACCATATACTATACTTATGGGGTACATGAGAATCCCTAAGGTTACACTTGTATACATTTATCATTGAGAGCGAAGGGTACTTAGGAATCTACTACTCCTATGATATCTCCAATTCATGCGGCTATACGCATCAAGGCCTATTTAGGGGGTTACACTGGACCCACATAGCCCATGAGTGGTTCTAGTACGGTTAAGCTAGACATACCTAGGTTAATGGTTTAAAAGGCATGCTAAACTCAATTTTCTATCCAGGAATGGATATATATATATTTATGTATGTGTGGTTTTGAATAAATGTGGTAGTTTACTTGGTTTTAAAGGTTGTCTTTATTTTATCCTTATCCTGGGTACTTACTTGCATTCACCCGGTAACCTGTCTTTGGGTGGCTGTATCCCCACGTGATGCAAGAACCGACCATTTTACTCCTCCTATTTAGTGATCGAATTTGGGATCAACTATTAGATTCAAGTGGTGAGCTTCCATACTATGGAACTACTATGGGTTGGTATGAGCGGTGTCAGTATAGTGTCAGCCTTAGTATTGGCATTAGTATTAGGGTTGATACTATTTGACTGTATTTATGATTATTCCATCCTATTATGTTATGTTATGGACATGAAAATGGTTATTATATCAGTTTTGTTATGGTTGTTGGTGGATATTATATGGTTAGACTTGCTTGGGTTGGTCACGGTCATGGACCTATCACAAACTCTGGAATTATACAAAATGCTATCTTCTTATATGCTCAAAATTCATTTCACTTAGGGTATGCATTTGGAGGTTGGGTTGGGTAATGGATGTGGCCTCTGGTCCTGGTTGGACCTGATATGCCTATTACGACAAGGCCCAGGTTTGGGTTATGTCAAGTTAGTATCAGAGCCCTCGGTTCATGGTCAATTGGGAGTTCACAAAGCTGTGTCAAGTAGAGTTTCTTTTAAGGGTTGTGTAGTGCGCCACACTTATAAGGGAAAGGCAACAAGGCATTTAGGAATGTTTCACTCTCTTGTGTTCTGATTTCAAGCAGTAAAGTCTAAGGTCCTGAATTTTCCTCTAATTCCCATTTGTTCGCTTTTCAGATCATGCCTCGAAGATCTAAACTACACAAAAATTCCTTTGTCCCAAATGGGGATAATATTGATAGGACACGCTCTACTTAGGTGATCCATACTCAGTTTGGGGGTCCAGTCCCTGATTTTTCTAGAGTTCCACCAGTTCCTTCTAGTCCTAGGGTGGCGTAATGAATGCGGAGTTTTGTCAGTTAATTCATGTGATTTCTCAATTAGTAGCTTCTCAGGCTAAGCATGGTTCATCTGGTATTCTATTTTCTGAGGCCACAAGGGTTGGCCAGTTCATGAGGTTGAGTACTTCAACTTTTACTGGTGTTAAAGTGGAGGAGGATCCTCAGTTTTTTTGGATGAAATGGAAAATATTTTCAGGGTGATGCAGGCCACGAATGCGGAAATGGTGAATTTTACTGCCTATTAACTAAAGGATATGGCGTACCAATAGTACGAGGAATGGTATAGGGCAAGAGGTGATGATGATGATGATGAGTCATCTTTGTGGGAGACTTTCTCTAATGCATTTATTGATTGCTTCTTTCCTTAAGAGTTAAGGGAAACAAAAGTGGAGGAATTTATTAATCTAAAATAAGGGAAAATATCGGTCAAGAAGTATGCCTTAAAATTTCACCAGTTGTCTAGGTATGCTCCGTAAATAATGACTAATATAAGGGCTAGGATGAGAAAGTTTGCTTTCAGGATATCTCGTGAGTTAGTCCTTAAAAGCAAGATTCTTTGCTAATCAAGGACATGGATATTTCTAGGTTGGTTGTTCATATGAAATAAGTGGAGGAAGAAAAAAGAAAGTAGGATGAGGTAGGGGAAAGGCAGGGTAAAAAATTTAGGTTCTCTGAGCAGGGTGTTCAACAACCAAGTAATAGGGATGTTATTAAATTGACAAAGAAGAAGTGGGGGAGTTCTGTTTCTTTCTCCACAACTAGAGCTCTCTACCTGAAGTCTCCAGGTGATAGGCGTCAGCAGGGTGGCAATAACTTCAGGGCATAGTGATACGAGCCAAATTTCCATCATAGCCTTTGATGACATCATGCGAGGCCAACTCATGAAGAACCCAATTATGGTCACATTAGGAAGAAGAGAGCATACATGGGGAGACCATTTTGGATATTCCATAAGGCAAAGCCGTGTGTGAAAGGAAGCTTGGCTTGCGGAAGTTGTGAAGCTTGAAGGACCATGGTCTTGGAGTGTAGGACTTAGTGAAAGGTGCTACTTTTTCACTAAGGGGTGTTGAAGGGATTTCACATGCTAAAAATACACTCCATGGATACTCCACCCTCATTAAGGGCATTTCGGACACTTTATGTTGTAATATATTATAAATAGGCCCTTTAGTCTTATTTTTACTTAGTTTATTATTGTTGTAAGTTCTTCAAACACTTTTAAACACCAAAGTCCTCTCCTTACTTGAGGCAAACTAAAACTTGACTTCACATGTGAAGGTTCCACTTGTGTTGTGTATTGGCTAGAAATGAGAGTTCTTAAGTGAACCGAGTTACTCTTGGGTTCAATGTAAGAATTTGGTGTTAGCTTACATGTTTGTATGGGTTTTGGAGTTTAATATGCTCTTTAGTTTCTATCTTACATATTCTCTTTATGTCAAGTTATTTATCCATTATCTCTTAAGTTAGTTTGCTTTTTTATTACCATTGTTGTCTAGTATCATGTGGACTATTTTATGTTCATTGTGGACTGATTTGAGATTTCTTAGATACTATTTGGTATCATATAGGGTGCTTAATCTCAGGCGAGTGGGGCTCAATCGACCTCATCATGTCCTTTTGGTAGGTTCTGTGGTTGGTTACATCGAGGTGTCTGTGATAAAGGAAGGGACAGGTGCTTCAAATATGGTTAGCTAGTCCATATGATTAGAAATTATCCAGTTAATAAGGTCGCTTTTGGGGGTGAATAAGGTTTCAGTTGTCGCTTCATTTGCTCTTGCACCAAAGGATGTTGCTTTTACATCTGTTTCTGCTTCTGAAACCAGCATAGATTAAAATTAATTATGTGCTCTTGCATCCCGACAAGAGTTTGAGTTATCACCTCATGTCGTGACTGGTATGTTGAAACTTTTCTCCCGTGATGTGTATTGTTTACTTGATCTAGGGTTCACTCTCTCTTATATTATCTCATTTGTGGCTGTATATTTTGGTTTTGGTCTCGAGGTTATTTTGGACCCTTTTTCTATTACTACCTCGATAGGTAACTCTGTGGTTGTTAAAATAATTTATAGGGGGTCTCTAGTATCTGTTGATAGTAAGGAGACTTTGGTGGATTTTATGAGTCAGACATGGTGGATTTTGATGTCATTTTGGGTATAGATTGGTTACATTTGTGCTATATATGCTTAGATTATCGAACCTGTAAGGTTGTCTTTAGGTTTCCTGGTGAACCGGTCATTGAAAGGGAGGGTGGTTCTCTAGCTCCTAAGGGAAAGTTCATATCTTATCTTAGAGCTCAGAGATTAATGTCCAAGGGGTGTCTCTATCATCTAGTTCGGGTTAAAGATTCTAACTCAAAAGTTCCTTCTTTGTATTCGATTCTGGTTGTGAATGAGTTTCCTAAGGTCTTTCTGAATGATCTTCCTGGTGTTCCTCAAGATAGGGAGATTGAGTTTGGGATTGACTTGGTTCTGCACACTCATCTAATATTTATTCCTCCTTATAGGATGGGTCCGACTGAGTTGAAAGACCAACTTAAAGATCTTTTAGATAAGGGTATCATCCACCCTAGTGTATCCCCGTGGGGTGCACCGATGTTATTTGTGCATAAGAAGGATGGTTCTCTTCTGATGTGCATTGACTTTCAACAGTTGAATAAGGTAACAGTTAAGAACAAGTATCCTCTTCCAAGGATAAATAACTTATTTGATCAGTAGCATGGTGACAAATTCTTCTCTAAGATAAATTTTCTATCTGGGTATCATCAGTTTAAGATTAGGGAGGTGGATATCCCTAAGACAACTTTTTGTACTTGATATGGGCACTTTGAGGTCTTGGTGATGTCATTTGGGTTGACCAAATCCCCAAAGACATTTATGGATTTGATGAATAGGGTTTTTATCAGTTTTTGGATCTATTTATCATTATGTTCATAGATGACATCGTGGTGTACTCTAAGAGTAAGGTGGATCATGACAATCACCTCTGGGTTGTGTTGTAAACCTTAAAGAGTAGCAGTTGTATGCCAAGTTTTTGAAATATGAATTTTGGTTTAACGCTGTCACTTCTTTTGAAATGTGAATTTTGCCAAAAAGGTTGCAGTGGTTAATAAGTGGCCTAGGCCAATAACTCCAACCGACATTCGGAGCTTCTAGGGATTGGCTGGGTATTATAGTAGGTTTGTGGAAAGTTTTTTGACTATACCTGCCCCATTGACTAAGTTAACTCAAAAAAAGGTAAAGTTCTCTTGGTCGGATGCTTATGAGGGTAGTTTCGAGAATCCGAAGGATAAGCTAACTTCAGCTCAAATTTTTACTTTGCCTGAAGGTAATGAGGGGTTTATGGTTTATTATGATGTGTCTCAGGTATGACTTAGTTTCATTTGGATACAACATAGGATGGTGATATCCTATGCTTCTAGGTAATTGAAGCTGCATGAGAGGAATTATCCTAAACATAATTTGGAGCTTTTAGCGATGGTGTTTGCATTGAAAATCTGGCGATACTATTTGTGTAGAGTGCATATGGACATCTTTTCTGATTATAAGATTCTACGGTATGTGTTCACTCAAAAAGAGCTTAATCTCAGGCAGAGGAGATGGGAGCTTCTCAAGGACTATGATATGAATCTTCACTAATATCCATGTAAAGCTAACGTGGTTACTGATGCTTTTAGCAAGTTGTCCATGGAGAGTTTAACTCATGTGGATAATAAGAAGCATGAATTGGTGAAGGATATTCATCGGTTGGCTAATCCTGGAGTTCATCTTTTAGACTCCGAGAATAGTGGTGTATTGGTACAGAAAGTGGTTCTGTTGTCTCTTGGTTCAGAAATCAAGGAAAAATTATTTCTAGATCCTGTCTTGATGAAGATCAAGGGTAATGTTGGTGGGCAAAAGGTTATGGTATTTGAGATTAGTGGTGATGGTACCTTGCGGTACCAAGGAAGGTTATGTGTTCATGGCGTTGGTGGTTTGTATAAAAGGATATAGGCTGAGGAATATAAATTGAGCTATGTTGTTCATCTCGGTTTTATGAAAATATATCATGATCTCAAGGAGATATATTGGTGAAATGGTAAGAAGAGGTATGTTGTTGATTTTGTGGTCAAGTGCATGATGTTTTAACAAGTAAAAGTTGAGCACATTAGGATCGAAGGGTTATATCAAGAAATTGAATTGCCGAAATGGAAATGGGAGGCGATCAGAATGGATTTCATTACCTATCTTTCTCGATCTCAAAACTAATTTGATTCAGTTTGGTTCATCATGGATAGAATAATAAAGTCGGCTCACCTCTTGCCAGCGAGGACTAACTTTTTGGCTGAGGATTATGCAAGGTTGTATCTTCATGAAATTGTGAAGCTGGATGGGGTACCTATTTTGATTATCTTTGATTGTGGTATGAATTTTTCATCTCTCTTTTGGTGCATGTTTTAGAAAGGGTTGGGGACTAAGGTTAGTTTGAGTACTACTTCTCACCCACAGATAGATGGGTAAGCATAAATTACTATTTAGACATAAGAGGATATGCTTCGTGCATGTGTTATGGACTATGTCAATAATTGGTTTGAGCATCTACCTCTTGTAGAGTTTACTTACAACAACAACTATCATTCTAGAATTAAGATGGCCCCTTTTGAGGCATTGTATGGTAGGAGGTGTAGATCTCATATTGGGTGGTTTGAGCTTAGTGAGGCAGATATGTTTTGCTCGAATTTGGTTTATCATGCTATGGAGAAGGTGAAGGTGCTTTGGGATAGGATTAAGGCTGCTCAAAGTCGCCAAAAGTCTTATGCTGATATAGGCATAGAGACTTGGAGCTTGAGGTTAGGGATAAGGTATTCCTAAAGGTGTCTTCCATGAAAGGAGTAATATGGTTTAGGAAAAAAGGAAAGCCCAGTCCCCAATATGTTGGTCCTTATATGATTTTGAGGAGGTTTGGTAATGTTGTGTATGAGTTGGAGTTTCCTTCTAATTTGAGCTCCATTCATTCTGTATTCTATGTCTCTATTTTGAGCAAGTGTGTAGGTAATTCTTCAATGGTTGTTTCCTTGGAAGGATTGGGTATTTTGGATTCTCTGTCTTATAAGAAAATCCTGATTAAGATCTTGGATCATTTGGTTCATCGGTTAAGGATCAAGGATGTGGCCTCGATAAAGGTTCATGGAGAAAACACATGGTGGAAGAGGCTACATGGTAAGCGGAAGAGGACATAAAGTCCAAGTATCCGCATTTGTTTTCTGCTCTGGATATTCATGCAAAAGGTATGTGTTCTTGATCATATCTTTGTTTTCAAACTTTGTTAAAGGAAAGGTTGGTTTCCTTGTATCTTTATTTTGTGTCTGTTAAAGGTAAGACAAGAGGCATCTAGGGGTGTAAATCATGTTTGTATACTTTGTTCGTCATTTGAGGATGAATGGTCCTAGTGGGGAGACTGAAACACCTTGGGTTTTTATCCTTAGAAATTTCTTGGGTTTTGAGATTACTGGACACCATATGACTAGGGTAACTAGTCGTATATTTGGGTACAGTTTAGGGGTCATTATTCGTATCTTAAACAGTGTGGGTTGTATGGGTTCTGTCCAAGGTATGAATGGATCATACTAGTTGTATAATGGGGTATGAGTGGTATGATATTAAGTCATTTGATGCCCTAAGTCTAGCCTAGGAGATCCTATTCCGCCTAGTGTACGATTTCATGGTATATGTTATATGCTTGGGTATGATTGGGGCTTGGTGGTCATATATTGGACAATATTGGGGGTCCAAGGGATATCTAGGGTATGAGTAGTGGGTACCACTCGTATGATAGGGTACGGGTGGTATGGTGGAGTCGTGCCTTCTTGCAGCAATTTTATACAGTTTAAGTTAGGGGTAATCTGGACATTTTCCCTCTTAACCTCTTAAGGCCCCATGACTTATATCAGTCTTGGGAAATCATTTACTCTAATATTCTAATCTTAAACCCTTAGAAACTCTCTCGAATTCTCTCAAAGGATCTTGGGTTAAGGAAGGCTAGGGTTTCATTTATAGGATCAATTTGGGGCTTACAAGGGTGGTTTCTTTCTATCTTCTTCATAATTTAAGGAACATTACTCCTCCCTCATTGTTACTTCCAACTAAATGCATGTTTCATGAATTGTTTTCATGGTATAATTGTTGTATGATTTTGGGTTTCCAAATATATGTTGGGAGTTTTGGTTATAATGGTTGGTTATGGTTTTCCCATATTTTTTACTTATGTTTTTCATATTATGATGTTGGGTTGAACATTTGGTTGCATGGGAATGGTGCATTGGTACTTAGATTTGGCTTTGGAAACACTATACCTACAAGACGTTTGATAAAATGCCTATGCGAATGCTATTACTATATTGTTGGACTTTTAATGGAACTATTGCATGGTACAATTTGGTATTGGAACCCTAAATGTTATAAATGGTTTAAATAGTTTGTCATGGTTAAGTGGTAGTGTCTTGGTGGTCATGGTTATGGTTTAATTGAACATCTTTGTAGGGTACAAAGGAATCCCCCAAGCAAACATAATAATGAACATCTTGTGGGGTATATGGGAATCCCCCAAGCAACTAAATAATGTAATCTATGGGTACATGGGAATCCCTTCTTCTCAAAAGGCTGGCTAAGGTACATTTCTTGCAAGCTATAGTCGGTATGACGATACCACTACTTATAGCATTAGTAAGTAATAAATGGAATGGTGGTTTTGGTTATGTGGCAATAGTTTTAATTGGGAAATAATGGTAGGGTGTGATAGCTAACCGTGAAGGTGTGAGTCTAATGGACGGACACTGGAAACTCATGTTTGCATATATGAGGATTGGTCATGGTGACCATAAACTATACTTATGCATTATACGGGAATCCCCAGGGTTACACTTATATGTATGCATCATGGAAAGCGAAGGGTATTTAGGAATCTCCTACTCCTATGATATCTCCGATTCGTGCATCTACATGCATTGAGACCCATTTAGGGGGTTACTTGGATCCATATAGCTCGTGGATGGTTCTAGGACGGTTAAGCTACAAATACCTAGGTTAATAGTTTTAAAGGCATGGTAAACCTAGTTCCCTTTCCCGGTATATATATATATATGTATATATGTGTGCTTGTTAATGCATGTGGAGGTTTACTTGGTTTTAATGATTGCTATTATTTTATCCTTATCCTAAGTACTTTCTAGATTTCACCCGCTAACCTATCTTCGGGCGGTTGTATTCCCACGCGATGCAGAAACCAACCATTCTATTCCTCCTACTTAGTGATCGAATTCAGGATCAGCAATTGGATTGAAGTGATGAGTTTCCATACTTTAAAAGTCTCCATTTTATATCATGGATGTTTTTACATACTTTGGTTATTTCATGAACATTGGTTTTGGCTATGGTTGGGGCATGTCCCAACCAGATATTATTTTACTTTTGGTTAGAGGCTTTATGGAACTACTATGGGTTGGTATGGGTAGTGTCAATAGTGGTGTCAGCCTTAGTATTGGCATTGGTATTGGGGCTGATATCATTTGATTGTGTTTATGATTGTTCCATCCTTTTATGATATATTTGGACAGGAACTTGGTTATTATATCGGTTTGGTTGTGGTTGTTGGTTGGTATTGGATGGTTCAACTTGTTTGGGTTGGTCACGGTCATGGACCTATTCTAAAGTTTGGATCTATACAAAATGCTATTTTGTTATATGCTCGAAATTCATCCGACTCAGGGTATATGTTGGTTGGTTGGGTTAGGTATCGGGGGTAGTCTCCGATCCTAGTTGGATCTGAGATGCCCATTACAACAAGGCCCTGGTTCAGGTCGTATCAGAAGTGGTGAGCTTCTATTCCCCAAAAAGCTTAGGCATTTCAACAACTTTCATTCTTAGATTTGAGTAGTTAGTTACTTTCATTATCATTTTTATTCTTATTGTCATCTGTCATATTCGGGGACATGTCCCGACCTAGACTAGTTTTGGTTATTTATTTAGAAGGCTTTGTTTGGATTACTATGGATATTGGGTGTTGTTGTTCGGTTGTTTGGTCGGTCACCGATCGCCGATTATAGACATGTTTTGAATTTCCTTAAGTTTGTTGCATGCTATCTTGTTATGTGTTCTAAATTCATCTAACATTGGGAGATGTTATGTATGGATTGGTTAGGTGCAGGGGATGATCTCTGGTCCACGTTGGGACGCGAGGTATCCATCACAGTCATGCTCTGGTTTTGGTTGTGACATATAACAACATCTTGTATGCCGTAGCAAAAGTATACTCAGAAGTTTTACACTATTTTTGAGTGTCTCATTTCTGAAAGAATATTTAAACTATATTCAAAAAACATCATAAACACTGAAATACATTTTTTTACTTTGCCAAAAGCTTACATAAATCAAAAGTTTGAATACTTTATGACAAAGATAACGAAAATTGATTCAAGGTGTCAGATTAATTTTTTGAAAGTTTGTTATATAAAGTGATCTAGGACCTATTACGAAGTGAAAAGGTCAATGGACTTCCAACATTAAGGATTCAATTAATGCTGCAAACAAAAATGCTAGTGACATGTCAATAATAAGATTGCTGGAGTTCATTAGAAAGATGATAATAGAGTGGAACTGCAAAAATAAAAAGAGAGCAATTAAATCAACCACTGTACTTGACAAAAATATGAAGACCTCCTAAAAAAAAATAGAAGAATCGAAAAAATTACAAAAAAGATCAGTAATAATACATGTTGTAGTTTATATTACTGGATATGATAATATATAATTATATATTATATTATAAATTTTTTGTATAATGATGTATGATGTGTTTTTTGATAAGATGAAGGTCATACAAAACAATAGTACACTATTTTTCATGACCGAAATAAAGCATAGTGTATCTTGCTGAATGAATCTTGTGGCATATTTTAAATGGATAAATATGCATTGACAGTTTTAAAGCACAACTAATTAAAGACAACCTTATATTATTATTTTATTATAAAAGAAAGTATCAGCTAAGGACTTATGAATCTCCAGTGCGTTCTTTATCCGAAAAGAGATACAGGGGATTTCAAGAGAGGTCCTAGAGAATGTGGTTATATCTCCAAAAGAAAAAAAATGCTGGAAGACATGAAAGTAAAGACTGAAAATACATTTAGAGAAGAAGGCAAAGTTTTTATGTTCAATGTGCAGGAAAGATGATTATAACAGTAAAACATGTGACAATATATCAAGAGAAGAATAAACTAAAACGTTAGCTTTCATTCTACCTTAGTTATCTTACTATATTTGTTGCTATATAAAATATTATTAAAAGAACTTTATGTTTTTCATTAAAATGCACTACTAGAAAAGCTCAAATTACATGAAAATTTTACTCGAGAAATTCTTTTGCAGATATTTTTTGCTAATTTTCATGTAAAAATCTAAAAATTTCTAATGGTAGCATATTTATCTGTGAATATACTTTTTTTAGGTAAATTTGCAAATATTTTTGGTGTCATTTAGTGTCAAACAGTTTAATTTAACTTTACTTGTAAACAATATTCTACAAAAACTATTTTCATAGGTAGTTTCGCAGGTGACGCTAAAAATAAAACTAAAATTATTATTTTTATGAACTTGTAGGAAATATCCTAGGTAATTGATGGTTTTCATTTTTGAATCACCGCTTAAAAATAGATGAAGTTTGTCCCTTGAAGGATAGTTAAATTTTGCAATAGAAAATTGTTTAGCGAATCAGAAATAGTCTCCGATTTATCTAGGGATTATATTTTAAAAATTTACTTGGGAATTATGTTGCCTAGAAATTTACCTGGGGATTTAGTAATTACGATTTATGTGAAATTTTTTTTTTTTGAAATTTACGTGAAATTTATATTACCTAGGAAATGACCTACAAATTATGTTGTTGCAATTTTACGTGGGGATAATTTCTTGGTATTCATTTGGGAATTATATTACCTAGCAAATTACTTGGGGATTATGTTGCTGTAATTTTACATGGAAATTATTTCTTTGGGATTAATCTGAAAGTAATAATTCATAGAAAATTACATGGGGATTTGTTATTGCAATTTTAATTGGAGTCAACTTCTATCACAATTCGATTACTTAGGTCATGATGACACCTACTATAATCCACCAATAGGTAAGCCAATCCGTAGTTCAAAAATTCTAGTTACAGATTACCAAGGAAAATAAAGGAAGAATGCGGAATAATTATAATAAAAGGTATATATATATATACATATATATAAGATAGTCTCATAACCTAGTGGAATAAATACAAATGCTTTTAATATAATAAGAGTACAAAAGAAAATACTAAGTGAATATACTGATTAAACCAATCCCTAAATACAACATAGAGATTAGACTTGTACATAAGAGGGAGAATAGTACTACTCCGAAAGCCAGGAGCTCACCCTAAGTCTCCGAACCATAGTTGATCCACGTGACACACATAGTAACAGTGAGAACCCGTACTATAATCTGCAGGCTGCAGAAGTATGGTATGAGTACCAAACATGTGGTACTCAGTAGGGAACTACCGACTGAACTACAAATATAATACAAATATAAATAACATACAAACAGAAACTTAAACTATACCCTCCAAAAATCTAACATAGTAAAGCAAAGAAGGCAAATAGAGATAAACTATCTTATTCTAGTCATATTCTGGGACCTAAGCACCATACCATATATCACTGGACAATATACAATTAGCGAGCGGAATAATGATATATAGTTGTATATACGGACAAGGAATGGATATACAATATGAATAAATGAAGGAAGGAAGGGATATAAGGTAATACCATAACTACATATATATAAATACATACATAAATAAGACTAAATCAAAGGTACAATCTAGAGTAGTCATACTAGAATATTGAGGCCTCCTAATCATAGTAGGACCTAGTGTTAACATAATCAATATCCCTAAAATCATACCCCTAACCATGAGATAATCATGCATATATTAATAACCTGTAAGAGAAAGGAATCGAAATCAGTTTCATATCTTGAATCTCAATACCAGTTGAATAATATACCTATCATGAACTAATCATAATAACAACAATACAGTAACCATATTGCCAGACAAAAAATACCTAAATCGAGCCCCACAACTAAAAAGGTCCAGTCAGCACACAATGCAAAACTCATCACCTATACCTATGCAACCCTTATAAAGCTGATGGATGTTGGGCATACTGGTGATAGAAAGTGAACTTGCTAGAATGAATACAAAGTATAATTCATACTACCATAATTGGTCCATGTTCCATAAAGTAACCCAGTATATATACATTCCAGCTCAACGATTCACAAAGACAGGACCTACGGTGAGCTCTTTTCTTCGGTACAATAACTCACGGATGAAGGGACCCCTAGAGTGTTCGAGAGTACTCGTATACGCCGACCTGGTGCCAATCTAGTATTTCAAATAATCAACCTCATCATCAATCTACTTCATCTAGTATCAGAGAGATGTATATATAATAAATACATGGACTCAAACTGTGGGGAAAAAAACATATGTCCATAAATTCATTGCCAGCGGTAAACTCTGGGACTAAATCATCATAAAAGTATAGAAATAATCAGAATCTCTCTCAAACGAAATAGATAGTAGTGATAAAATCATGGACCAGAATCTATTGTGATTAAATCTCTAAATATCATTTTTAGTCTTGAAAGCTCATAAATCATTCATTAAGGTAGTATGATTCCCATTAGAATAGGACCCATTTTAACTATTTTAAAGTAAAAAGTGGGAATAAATTTATTTTTTGAAAAAAAATATAGTAAAACTATATTTTTAGTTGGAATCGTACCATTTAGTGAGCATGAAAGGACCGAATCTATGCAGTGCCATCATCAGTATCTAAACAATACAATTATAAGCATCAAAATATTAATAAACCAAACACATCCTTTACAAGGATAAATCACTCACTAAAAATTCAACTATATCAATCATGGCCTTGGGCTCAATAATATATATCCGGTATAACCATATCATACTCTGGAAAACCATCATGATCCACTGAGTTGAGTAGTAAACCTTTTATTAAAGAAATATTAGCCAAAACTATATCTGACATGCTAGTGACCTAGTGTAAAAGGATCCTAGAAGTATAATAAGTATTTCACCTTAAGGGTCGATTCACCCTTCTAATCCCCAAACTCATAATTTAGTATTAGTGATGTTAGACCAAGAATATATATTTTTAATTATTATTTACCTCATATTTAGTATTTTTATTTGTTCTTTTTGAGCATTAATTTATGGATTGTACCTAATATTATATTTTATTGTAAGATTAAAATGGTGTGAAGATGAAGCGACTTGGAGAGAAACAAATTTAAGGCAAATGATTATAGAAGAAAATCAAGCTGATAGCTTACTGAAACAAATTTATTAAAATAATAAAAAGTGACCCTATTGGAATTTCAATTGAAATTCACTTCCAGTGACTGCCCGTGATTGGGGCGTGACGCGCGGACTCTCTATAGTCTGCTTTTGTTTATCCTAGTCCACTTTGTACTTAGTTATTTTATTTGGGGCATTTTTATACACCTATAAATATTCCATAGAATTAATTTTTACATAACTTTTGTCCTAGAGAGAGCAAGAAGCCGTTTTGAAGACCGAAGGAAATTGGTTTCAACTTTTGTTCTCCTTTATTATTTATTTTACATTTCTCTTTTAATGATTTGTTATAATTGCTCCATGTCTATGTGGAGTTAAACTTCCCATTCTAGGATTATGGAAGCAAATTAAATGATTATTTAGGGTCTTTTGATTTTAGTTATTTGATTATCATCATAGTTGTTATTATATTCTTGTGCTCATTATTTCAATGCTCAATTACCATTAAAATAAATTTATATTCTTATTGTGAATTAGGAAGGAGAATCAATGAGATAGAACGAAGATTATAGGGAGTAAGATCTTTAGTAAAATAAAGAATTGATTGTGGCCAGGATACGAATATACCTAGATCACCTTACTTGGATACAAAAGAAAAAGATATATAAATGCATTCAGACTGGGTTATCACATCCCGGCTCAATGATGTAATTTTGAGATCAATTTGGATAGACGATTAAAGGCTCGAAATACAATGATCATATAATCAACCCCGTAAATCAATAACTAGATAATCAAATAAGTTGATAAAATTGATACTCTAGATGATTGTTAGCAAATTCATAATCTTAGATTGATTCATTCATTGATTGCATAAAATCAACTCTTCTCTTGTTTAATTATTCATTAGTTATTTTCTTTTATTATTTTAGTTTAGTTAATTGATAAATTTATCTTTGGAATTTATCACTTAAATAAATAATTAGTATTAGTCTAGTTTTGTAAATAGTTATTCGACAAGTCTATGTGGGTACGATATCTGGACTCTCAATCCTATATTACTTGTACAACTGCATACACTTAAGTGTACGTTTGAACACAATAATATTTTTGGCAGTGTTGTCGGGGAACTTTGAAATTAATTATTTATCTGTATTAGACTTTTTTCTTTTTATTTATTTGAGTTATATCTAATTTTTTGTTACATAATTTTCTTTTTATTTTCTTTACCTTTTTATCACTCTTCTTGATATGTCATCTTGGGGTAGGTGGTGGTTGAATGATGATGATGATTCTTGTTTCTGTGGAGGAACCCATTGGAAAAATATTTGTCAAAATTTTCAGGGAAGGGAGTGGTTTAAAATTTCACCAATTGTTGTAGATACTAGCCAACCCATGGAGCAGACAAAAGAATTTCATTCATTCAACTATCATTTTTTTCTTGAGACTAACACTGAGAAGGAGAATAAAAGTGAGCATGTTATGGATGTTGTAAATTTGAAAATGGAATTTGTTGGGTCTCATTCAGAGCACTTTTCTATATTATATTTAGACGATGACATGTATTTGGAGTCATCTGAAATAGTGGAAGAGTGTGAAGATGTGGAATAAGAAATCTATATTCTTAATTTTGCACTAGACAAGCAACACAAAAACATGCCTCACTTTAGCACTGGGTGATTTAACATTCACCATCCATTACTTGGTTCCTTGATCTTTATACCACCACCCTGTGAACGTAGAATAAAGATGGATGAAATATTAGGGCGTGACATACCCTCAAGGTGGAGGAAAAAAATGATGATTATTCCGCGAGGTTAAATTAGGCGCTTGTTGGGAGGAAACCCAACATGTAGTAAGTAGATTTTATTTTTATTTTAATGCCACTTATTTTTGTTTCTGCAAATTTAGGGGAAATCTGAGTACCCAAAACTTGAAGATAAAAAGTATGTTTGAGCTTAAGTGTGGGTTGTGCACGACCTATGCTGAAATTCGAAGAAACATGCTTCTAGCTAGGTCCTAGAGCGCCTCAGGGAGTATCCTTAACCCTTGTTTTATTTTATTTATTGCTTTAGGAGCAAAGTATAATTTTAAGTGTGGGTGAGACATCTTCCAATATTTGTTTAGGGTGAAGTATGCTATAGGGTTTTCTTTTATTATTATTATTATTATTATTATTATTATTATTATTATTTTAGTTTTTTTCTTTAGGTTTAAGAAAAAATTGAAAAAAATTGAAAAATTCAAAAACACGAAAAATATTTTTATACTTTAGATTAGATTAATTTTTGATGGTTTTTAGCTTTTTAGTCTTTATTAAATCATACTTTGTCTACTCCTTAGTTTTTCTTTTTGGTTCTTTTTCGAGGGGGTCCCTTTGAACCGACTACCTTTAATTTTTTAGGAATAAACCTTATTAAACTTTTTTATTTTTTGAGAGAAAAGAAAAAACACCACGTATGTTTACTTGTGTGATACAAGAAATTTAGGCTTGCGCTTGAATAGTATTTTCTTGTGAGTGCTTGAATGTAAATAAAATAGCAGACTTTTTGACCCCTAGGCTCATAGTTGTGACTCTGCATATAGCATATTTTATTTTATAGTTTGTTATGACCTTGTCTGCCTTAAAAGTGGAATTGATCTATCTTGAATGATATTTGTTCTATGTGTGGTGAGAATTTGCCTATTCCATGTTTTGTATCTCAGCCTAAAACTTGCCTTGCATGTTATTGAAATAAAATAAATGCGTTGTTTTGTTTAGAAGATGATAATAGGCTTTCTTTAATTTGTATTGTTAAATTTTAGCCTTTTCAGATATTATAGCCCTAGTTAGCCCCTTTGAGCCTGTAGCCTTTTGTTGGTAGCTATATTTTAACCTTGACCCTTTTGTTGAGTCCCTAATTTTTGTACCCTGCTTCCTTGAGCACTAGATCATAGACTATGATAAATTTGATAAATCTGGAGAAAAGAAGTCGTTGAGTATTAAAAACACTAACCAATGATAGCTGCAAAGTAATGAAAAGGCCCTCTTTGCGAGAATGTGACATGAGAAAAAAAGTATTTGAGAAAAAATAATTGAAGCATTCTTCATAAGATAAGAATACTAGTGGAACTAATAGTTAAAGAGAGGATTGAAAATAACTGAAGAATATAATGAGTGATGCAGTTTAAAAGTGCAAAGTGCTTAGAAAAGTGTAAGTCACTATTATAGACTTTTCCTGTCCGCCCCCTAGCCAACATTATAACTCATTTAAAGTCATATTTGATTCTATTCTACCACTCTTAATTAGTGGAGATGTACATAATGGACAAACCTACGGTTCTTTGTGCATACATGTGAATTCTTTTTGAGTGTAGGAGTATTCTTTGATGCTAAGTCCTTAAATTATATTCAATATTTTAAATTGAGTGTGTGAAATATTTGTTTTCTTGTGGGGGCACTTGTTTTATGATAGATAGGTGATGTTAATAGCTTTCTTTGATATGAGTAGTCGAGCAAGCTTAAATTTAATGAGTTAGAGTTTGTCTTTCAGGTTAGGAGGTTAGGGGTTTGTTGTTTGTTTGTATTTGATGCATAATGACCAGGAAGTGTACTTGACGCTTTGAATTACATTATATCTAATTTTTTTTATCAAACAAAGTGGTGACATTCCTAGCTTGATTTATTGTGATGAGTTTTACACGAGGACGAGCAAGATTCTAAGTTTGGGGTGGTGATGTTAGACCAAGATTATATATTTTTAATCATTATTTACCTCGTATTTAGTATTTTTATTTCTTCTTGAGAAAATACTCAGAAAAATACCTGAACTTTAACCGGATTTTCAGTTGAGCATACTGAACTTTGCTGGGGTCCTATTAACCCTTTGACTTATTAAAGTGGATTTAATTCCCCCTCAAAATGCTATACCCAATTTCGGTGGCTGGCGGTGTAATAAACGCACCAATCTCATTTTTACATGTGTATTTTTTGGCAGATGACAGTGTAATACATGCGTCAATCTCATATTTACACGTGTTCAAGTGGGCAGATATATGCCATTAAAATACGAAAAAAAGTCTAGGGGTAATATGAGCCCCGCAAAGTTTAGTATGCTCAACTAGAAATTCGATTAAAGTTCAAATATTTTCGTGACTATTATCCCTTTCTTCTTTTTGAGCATTAATTTTATGGATTGTACCTAATATTATATTTATGTGTAGGATTAATATGGTGTGAAGATGAAGAAATTTGCAGCTAAAATGAATTAAAAATGGAAGATTATAGAAGAAAATCAAGCAAACAGCTTAATGAAATAAATTTATTAAAATAATAAAAAGCAACCCTATTTGAATTTCAATTGAAATTCACTTCCCATGATTGCCCGCGATTGGGGCGTGACATACAGATTCTCTGTAGTCCTCTTTTATTTATCCTAGTCTATTTTGAACTCAATTATTTTATTTGAGGTTTTTTCTTACACCTATAAATATTCTATAAAATCAATTTTTACATAACTTTTGACCTAGAGAGAGCTAGAAGCTATCATGGAGGCCGGAGAAAATTGGATTCATATTTTCTTCTCCTTTATTATTTATTTTTATATTTTTCTTTGGATGATTTGTTGTAATTGCTTCATGTCTATGTGGAGTTAAACTTCTCGTTCTAGGATGATGGTACATAGCTAATTAAATGATTATTTAGTGCCTCTTCATTTTATTTATTTGATTATCATCATAGTTGTTCTTATATTCTTTTACTTACTGTTATAATTCTTAGCTACCATTAAATTAAATTTATATTCTTATTGTGACTTCGAAAGGAGAATCAATGAAATAGAATGAAGAATATAGGATGTAAAATCTTTACTTTTGTAAAATAATGATTTGATTTTTGGCTAGGATATGAATATACCTAAATCACCTTACTTGGTTACTAGATGGGAAGATATATAAGTGTATTTGGATTGGATTGTCTGTTATATCTTGTTTTGATGATGATCAGCTAATAACAAGGGACCGCATCCCTGGGTCTTCATGAAAACATACAGCCGTCACATGTCTGTGCAGTTTTGTCTGTTAGCGTAACAAATTGCGCTGGTGAGCTTTGTACTAATTAGGATACTTGGCCAAATCAAAACTCTACCCTAACCATTATCCTACTATAAATAGAATAGAATGTTTCTCAATTCAATAGTTTTTGCAATTTTATTATTCAAGAAGAAAAATGACAAAAACTTGATATTGCTAAAGTTTTAAGTTTCTGTGTGCTGAAAGAGTAATTTTTCTTGAGTCAAGTCCTGGTCTGTAATTGAATTACTCATGTTATAATATTATTCTTTTCTTGTGTCTTTAGAGTGCTTAGGTAGAGTTACCTGAGTTGATATTGGTTCGAGTTAATCAATATTGAGAATAGATCTTGATAGAGTTGTCAAGGAGAGTTTGCAGTAGAGTTATTACAAATTAGTGGAGCTTAAAGTTAAGTTCCAAAGGAGTTTGTAATCATTAATTTGATTATAGTGTATTCTTTAGTGCTTGTGAGGGCAAGCAGTGGTTTTTCCTTCCTTGAGAAAGGAGGTTTCCATGTTAAATCATTGTGTTCTTTACTTTCCTACAAAGTTTGACTTCCTTACTGTTTTACTTCTTTATTGCCTATATCTGACTTTGAGGGACCTGGTCTCTTATAAGGTGGTGCACCCTCACATTTTAACAATAAGTATCAGAGTAAGGACACTATAAAAGGTTCACACCTAGAGTGATTTATATATCATGATAGCTCTGCCTAATCTAGAAAAAGGGCAATCTACCATTAGAGCACCCCACTTTAATTGGCAGTACTATGGTGGTGGAGAACCAGGATGTATGACTTTATTATGGCTGAGAGTAGTGACCTAATGGATGTAATACTTGATGACCCTCATGTTCCATTTAGAGAGGTCAAAGATGGTGGTCAAAACTAGGAGAGAGCTCGATGATGAAGATCGAAAGAAAGTTGAGAAGAATTACAAAACAAAGAAATTACTTGTTTGTAGTATCGGACTAGATGAGTATAACAAGATTTCTTCTTGTGAAAATACTAAGGAAATCTGGGACTGATTGAAGACTGCTCATGAAGGAACAACTTATGTGAAGGATTCAATAGCTTGCATGCTAACAACTCAGTATGAAACTTTTTCCATGAAGGAAGGAGAAACAATACAAGAAATTCATACTAGATTGACTTCAATCATAAATGAGTTGCACTGTCTACGAGAAGTGATTCCCTTGTATAAGAAAGTAAGAAAAATCCAAGGTGTTCTTCCTACTTCCTAGAAACGCAAAGTGGATGATATTATTGAGGAAAGAAACCTGAAGACTCTTACTATGGATGAACTTATTAGTAATCTTAAGACTTATGCGCTTAAGAAGTAGCAAGGGAAAAAGAAGAAGGAAGTAAGAAGGAAAATGTCTCTAGCATTGAAGGCTTCAAAGTCTAATTCAAGTGATGAGGACGCTGATGTTTCCTATTTGGCAAGATTATTGTTAGAGCAAGGAAGAAAAGTGGTCAGTTTCAAAGAAGAGGAAGTAGCAACAAAAAGGGAGGTACTGTTGAAGTTTGTCACAAATTTGGAAGTCCTGAGAATTTTATCAAGGATTGTTCACTGCAAAAATGGACTATCAAGAATATCTAAAGTCTGGAGATAACAAAGGAAAGAACATGGATCAGGTCCTTACAAATTCAAGAAGAAATAATGCAGCTGATTATGTAGTGAAATAAGCTCTGGAAGTCTAGGGAGATTCCTCTAGTGAATCTAATGAAGCTGAAAAACCTGAAGATGTGTCTATGATGGCAGTGGAGGATGATAATGTCACCTTTGAATCCTTGCTTTATTTCATGGAAAACACTGAAGATGAAGAAGAAAATGATGTAATTTTTTCTAACATTAAGAAAAATTTAGATAACTACTCTACTAGAAAGATAAAGAATCTTGCAAATGCGTTGATTGATTCTTTGTGTGAACTGAATGCTGAGAAAAATACTCTAGAAGAGAAAGTAGAAAATTAAGATCTTGAATTTATTGCCTTAAATCTCCGGATATCTAAAACAGAAGAACTATTCATAAAATTGAAAATCTAAAAATCTGAGTTCAATGAGTCCTCCAGAGAAAGTAAATAATTATGATGGTAAATGAAAGAAAGAAGCCTCAAGGCTTCAAGTTAAGATTGAATTAAAATTAAAGGATTCTCAAAATAACCTCATGACTTTACTCCATAGGAATGAATAATTAGAAAGGGACCTAGTCTATATAAAAGAAGATCTTACCAAATACCTAAAATGAACCACATCATCATAAATCCTTTCTAATTTAACTGATTAGGGAGTCAATAATGGTAAAGGGCTTAGATATTAGTATAAAACCCAACCATTTAGGTCACAAGGGAAAGCTGTTCATGGTGTTAGGAACAAGGTACAAAAACCTCTATGCACTCATAATAGAAGAGACAGGTACTTAAAGAAAAACTGTCAATGCTGGTTTAAAGCTAGAATGAGCGATGCTAGATATATCCAGTAGGAGAATTGTTACCCTAAGGGTTCCATATTCATAAAAAATGTGAAGAATAATTATATACCTAGATGGGCCAAGAAAGATTTAGTCACTGTAATACCTCAATCATTCCTTAAGCCTAAAGCAGTCTTTTTAAATGGATATGTATGACTTCTAAAGTGATTGATGTTTAAAACATGTTGTATTTCTCTAATTTCCACCTTTTGTCATGTAGAGTATTTAATAAGCTTTCCAGCGATACCAATTTCATCAAAATCTGACATCGAACGAATGAGCTATGGCTATTTTACTAAACAGTATAAGAACTCCTAGGTTTGACGGTAGACTTGGTGGACCGCCAGGTCCCTGGTGGCCTGTAAAGTGTCCCTTTAAGACAAGGAAGTAACCTTCTTTTTAGGACATCCTGTGACGGCCTGGTTGGTGGACCATCACAAAGTTGACTGACAGTCAAGGTATCCATCAGACCGAGACAGAATGTCTCATTTCTAGCCCCCAAGTGACGGACGACTTGGTGGACCGTTACTTTTCTGACGGACCGTCAGGTCAACCGTCATGTCAAGGCAGAACGTTCAGTTTTGGTTTTTGAGTGATGGATGACTTGGTGGACTGTAAGTCCCTCTGACGGACTGTCAGGTCGACCATCACAGGCCCCGATCAACAAATTTCAACTTTTTTCAAAGGGGCATCTTGGTCATTTCCGCTCCTTGTGGCCTTATATATATCTATATATATATATATATATATATATATATGTAGAGAAGAAAAGATCATTTTCTCTCCATTTCTCTGCAATTTTCTTTCAAGAATTCTTTAGAAACCTAGGGTTTCTTCTAAACCCAAAAATCAAATCATCTCCAAGAAATTCAAGAAATCTCTCATAAATTTCTTCAAGTTTTTCAATAACTAAGTCCCTCAAGTCAAAGGCAACATGGTCTTGATCTAAAAGTGTGAGAAAGAAGTTTTAAGTAAGTTTTTATATCTTCAAAATCAAAATCTAAGGTATGTGGGGTTTGAACAAGAACACTCCTTTCGTTCTTATGCCCAAAGATTTATTTTCTATTATCGATTTACATGATATTGCAAGTGGGTTTACACCCAAATTTCTCTATTAATGATTTATGAGATTTGAGTTGAATAAGTTTGATATTTATGATTATATCATCATCATGTTTCTTAAATTGAAAATTTATTCCATGAGCCGTATATTATCATTATGTATTGATGATTTCTAAGCAATTTAAGTCAAGTTCCATGAGTTCAATATTTTTATTACGAATTGATGATTTTTGAATGATTTTAGACAAGTGTCATGAGTTATGCCCTTCTATGAGAAATTCGACTATTCAATGTATATTGATATGTGAAATTGAGAGGCAAGAATGAGTCTTATGATATTTCCATAAAGTTTTTGATATTTCAAATGATTTGATAAACAAATGTACTTGATATTGAGAAAGCTTGTGTTGAGTTGATTCGAGTTAGGAATCCACAAGATGTTTATGATTTTTATATGAGATATATATTTATGTTTTGGTCTTTATAATAGAACCATGAGTTGATATTGATTGAGGTGGATTTCCTAATGCGTTTTAAGCTGAGTCTGAGAGGAGTATTTAGCACCGAGTGAGAAATTTGATATTTCTCCAAAACTACGTGCAAACGTAGGATTGATGTTGATAATTATGGGACAAAGGCTGAGTATAAGATTGTGAAGATGAGATTGAGGTTGTACTCTCTGGCAACAGTACAACACCCCTGCCAATGTGGGGTTCTCTCCTTAGGAGGGCAAAATATTAGACGCCATGCTGCTCACATGGTGTAGTCATGTCGGTTATAAGAAACTTCCACGTCTATAATAATATAAGTCTCTTAAGTTACCGAGTCACTCTGAGTCACGAGTTAAAGAGTTTGAGTTGAGTTAAATGATTTATGAGATTTATGAAACACGTGTCATTATTGATAATTTATGGAAATAATGTTTTAGATAATTCAAGCGAAGATAGTTATTATTGTCAACATGCATGATTTCTCATACATTTATGATATTATTTAAAATGATGTATCCATCCCCATATATCAGTATATTCCCAAGTACTGACCCCCATACTCTTATGTATTCTATATTTCCTTGTGATATAGGTTCAGGTGCTCAGTCACAGCAACGACAATGATCTTTAAGTACCTTCCTCTATACTTCTGCAGTTGGTGATCCCTCATGGTTCGAGGACCTGTGTCTCCAATTTTGTATTGTTAATAGATGTTTATTTACTTTGAGTTCAGTATGAGTCAGTTGGGGATCTGTCCCAATGGATCCTCAGTCCTATGTAGTAAAGGCTTTGTCAGACTAGTGTACTAGCGTGTACAGAGATTTCAGTATTTTGTATGTATAGGGTAGTATTATTTCATGTTTCAGTATGTTCATAACATGGTTATTCCTCTTTATCTTAGCATGATTTGCGCTATAATAAGTTTTAAAAGTGATGACAAGTTTAGAGGGTTAGCTTGAGGCCACGTGTGGCCTTGAGCACTATATGACATCTCGGAATAGGTTCTTGGGATGTTAAAAGCTTGGTATCAGAGCCTAAGGTTCAAGGAGTCCTAGGAAGTCTGACAAGCCGAGTTATGTAGAGTCTTAATCATCGGTGTGTAGCGCGCCACATCTATGAGAAAGAGGTTATAGGATGTTTTAGGAAAAGTTATTTCTTTATTTCAAGAGTCTATCGTGCCTGTGACTGTTTCTCTCTGTGGTTAATTTATGCTCTCTTATGACAAAAATGCCTCCTCGTAGAGCTCGCAGAAACAACGAACAACCTCAACACGTTGATCCTTTAGGTGAGATGGTGTCCCATGCTGAATTTCGGATAGCTTTCCAAGTACTAGCCCAAGATGTCATTGCCAATGCTCAAGCCAAGACCCAAGCTACTATTCCACCTCGGCAAGGAAGTAATTCTGCAGCAGCTCAGGTTCGTGACTTTATGCGAATGAATCCACCTGAGTTCTTTGGGTCGAAAGCAGGTGAAGACCCACAAATGTACTTAGATAAAGTGAGAAAGATCACTCAAATTATGCACGTGACTGAGAAGGAGAGTGTTGAATTGGCTGCCTATTGAATGAAAGATGTTGCTTATGATTAGGTGGAGATTTGGAGAAAAAATAAAGGGGAGAATGATGCTCTGGTGACTTGGCAATTATTCCAAGATGCCTTCTTAGACAGATTCTTTCCCCTGGAGCTGAGGAAAGCAAAATTAGAAGAATTTATGAACTTGAGATAGGGCCCTATGATAGTTAAGGAGTATTGCCATAAGTTTAACCAGTTGTCTAAATATGCTCCCGGTATGATGGTTGATTCTAGAACTAGTATGAGTAAGTTCTTAGCCGGTGTATCTGGTTATGTTGTGAAAGAGTGTAGATCCGCTATACTTAATATGGACATGGACCTTTCAAGATTAATGATCGATGCTCAGTAGATTGAAGCAGACAAAGTGAAAGAGAGAGAGAGAGTGAGAGGGAATAAGAGAGTTAGATGTGAGCAACAGGGGTATAGTCAAGCTAGATTTTTTGGAGGAATCCGCCCTCAGTTCTAGAGTCGTTCTCTTATGCCAGCGCCTTCATCACCCAGTACTCCTGCATTTAGAATTAGGCCAGAGCAGGGTAATAGGCCTACTATGTCCAGGTCCCAGGATAGTATGAGTAATAGACCTCGTCCTTCCTCATGTCCGAAGTGTGATAGAGACCATCTCGATGAGTGCTTAATTGGTCAGATGGGTTTCTTTGGTTGTGGTAAGTTGGGCCACAAATTTAGGGATTGCCTATATGCTAGACAGGGGAGTCGCGATGTTCGTCCCTAGAATCAGATTATTAGTGCTCAGCCCCTGTAGTTCGTCCTACTCCTCTTTAGGGTGCCTTGTCTAGTACTGTAGGTGGTCAGTGCCAGAATCACTTTTATGCTATACCACCCCACTAGGAGTAGGAGGATTCACCAGATGTTGTAACTGGTATGCTCCGTGTATTTATTTTGATGTGTATATATTGATGGACCCTGGGTCAAGTCTTTCTTATATGACTCCGTTGGTGGCTATGAATTTTAAAATCAGTTCTGAAATTTTTTTTTGAGCCTTTTCTAGTCTCTACACCAGTGGGTGAATCTGTTGTTGCTAACCAAATATATAAGAAGTGTTCTATCACTGTTCTTAACAGAGTCATGTTTACAGATTTGATTGAGCTAGACATGGTTGATTTTGATATTATTCTGGGTATGGATTGGCTACACTCTTGTTATGCATCTATAGACTGTCGTACTCGGGTAGTCAAGTTTCAGTTTCCCAATGAGCCAGTCTTTGAGTGGTCCAAAAATTTTGTATCTCCTAAAAGTCATTTCATATCCTATCTTAAAGCTAGGAAGTTGATTTCCAAAGGTTGTATCTATCATTTGGTTTGAGTTAGGGATACTAAGTCTAAGACTCCAACTATTCAATCTCTTAGTGTTGTTAATGAGTTTTCTGATGTTTTCCCAGAAGATCTCCCAGAGGTACCTCCCGATAGAGAGATAAAATTTGGAATTGATCTTCTCTCTGATACACAACCAATTTTTATTCCTCCGTATCGTATGGCCCCCGCAGAACTTAGGGAGTTGAAAGAACAACTCAAAGATCTTCTTGATAAGGGTTTTCTAAGGCCAAGTATGTCTCCCTGGGGTGCACCCATTTTATTCGTGCAAAAGAAAGATAGTTCATTGCATATGTGCATAGACTATCAGCATCTTAACAAGGTCACAGTCAAGAACAAGTACCCTCTTCCTAGAATTGTTGACTTGTTTGATCAGCTGCAAGGTACTAGTTATTTCTCGAAAATAGATTTGAGATCCGGTTATCACCAACCTAAAGTCAGAGAGTGTGACATTTCAAAGATAGCTTTATGCACTCGTTATGGTCATTTTGAATTCTTGGTCATGTCCTTCGGATTAATTAATGCCCCAGCAACTTGTATGGACCTCATGAATTGGGTGTTCAGACCATACCTAGATATATTCATTATTGTGTTCATAGATGATATTCTTGTGTACTCCCGAAGTAAGAACAACCATGCAAATCATCTTCGAATTATTTTGCAGACCCTTAGAAATTAGCGGTTGTTTGCTAAATTTAACAAGTGTGAATTTTAGCTTTGGTCAGTTTCTTTTATGGGTCACATTATTTATTTTGAAGGTATTCGAGTTGATCCTCAAAAGGTAGAAGCTATGAAAAGTTTGCCTAGACCTATTTCCCCATATGATATTAGGAGTTTCCTGGGTCTAGCTGGCTACTACCATTATTTCGTCGAATGTTTCTCTTCCATTACTGCTCATTTGACCCAGTTGACCCAAAAAAAAGTTAAATTCCAGTGGTCAGATTCTTGCGAGAAAAGTTTTCAGGAATTGAAGAGTCGACTCACTTCAGCCCCTGTGATGACCCTTCTTAATAGTGTAGATGATTTTGTGGTATATTGTGATGCTTCCAGAGTTGGTTTGGATTGCGTGTTGATGCAGAAGGGTAAGGTTATAGCCTATGCTTCCCGATAGTTGAAATCTCATGAGAAGAATTATTCAACCCATGACCTTGAGTTAGTTGCAGTGGTTTTTGCTTTGAAAATTTAGAGACACTACCTATACGAGATTTATGTTGATGTCTTTACGGATCACAAGAGTTTGCAGTATGTGTTTACTCAGAGAGAATTGAATTTTCGGTAGAGGCGATGGTTAGAATTGTTAAAGGATTATGATATGAGTATGTTATATCACCCGAGCATGGCCAATATAGTGGCAGATACTCTTAGCAGGTCGTCCATGGGTAGTGTAGCATATGTCAATAAAGATAAAAAGGAGTTAGCCCATGAAGTACATCGTTTGGCTAGGTTAGGTGTTAGATTACTTGACTTAGCTGAGGGTAATGCTTGGGTCCAAAGTAGTTCCGAATCTTCCCTAGTTTTTAAAGTGAAAGAGAAGTAGGATACAGATTCTCGTTTGATCGAACTGAAAGAATCAGTTAAAGACCAAAAGGTAGAGATTTTCTCCCAAGGGGGAGATGGTGTATTGAGATTTCAGAATAGATTGTGTGCGCCTGATGTTGATGATCTGAGGCAGAGAATTATGGTTGAGGAGCATGCTCGCAGTATTCTATTCATCCTGGTTCTACCAAGCTGTATTGCAATTTGTAGGAAATTTATTGGTAGAATGGTATGAAAAAAGATATATCAAAGTTTGTAGAAAAGTGTGCAACTTACCAACAGGTAAAGATAGAGCACCAGAGGCCCGGTGGTTTGATGCAATAATTTAACATTCCTACTTGGAAGTGAGAAGTGGTGAACATAGATTTCATGACCGGTTTACCTCTCTCTCATCGTTATCATGATTCTATTTGGTTCATTATAGACAGGTTGACTAAGTCTGCACATTTCGTGCTAGTGCATACATCTTTCACCACGGAGGACTATGCTAAGCTGTATATTCGAAAGTTAGTTAGGTTGCATGGAGTTCCATTTTCTATCATCTCCGATAGAGGTACTCAGTTTACTTCTCATTTTTGGAGGGCCTTCTAGAAGGATCTTGGCACCCAAGTTTATCTTAGCTCTGCTTTTCATCCGTAGACATATGGTCAGGCTGATAGGACTATCCAGATTTTGGAGGATATATTGAGGGCTTGTGTTCTTGATTTCAAAGAAAGTTGGGATGAACATTTGCCGTTGATTGAATTTGCTTACAACAATAGTTTTCATGCTAGCATTGGAATGGCTCCATTTGAAGATTTGTATGAGAGAAGATGTAGATCGCCCATAGGTTGGTTCGAAGTGGGTGAAGCTACTGTGATTGGACCTGATGCTGTATTTGAGGCTATGGAGAAAGTTAAGTTAATTCGAAAGAGGTTAAAGACAGCCCAGAGTCGTCAGAAGTCGTATTCAGATGTGAGAAGAAGAGCTCTTGAGTTTGAACTCGATAATTTGGTGTATTTGAAATCTCACCCATGAAAGGGGTGAAAAGATTTGGAAGAAAGGGAAGCTGAGTCCCAGATATGTTGGCCCTTATAGAGTTTTGAATCATGTTGGGAAGGCAGCTTATGAGATTGAGTTGCCGCAGAGTTGTCAGCTGTCCATCCTGTGTTTCATGTTTCTATGCTCAAGAAGCACATTGGAGACTCTGTTATTGTTGATCTGTTGGAAAGTTGTGATGTTCAGGATAGTCTTTCTTATGATGAAATTCCGGTCAAGATCCTAGACTATCAACTTCGTAGATTAAGAAATAGGGAAGTTCCCTTTGTTAAAGTTCTGTGGCAAAATCAATCAGTCGAGAGTGCTACGTGGGAAGCAGAAGAAGATATGCGAGTCAAGTACCCTCATCTTTTCCCCATGAGTTCAAATCAAGCTAAAGGTTCTATTCCCTTAATTCAGTTTCCTTCTAATCTTATGTATTCCGCTATATGGTTATTCCCTCTACGATTCGTTCATTTGGTGAAGTACTCAAGAGTATTAGAGTAAAGTGAGCCATTCTATGTAAGTAGTTCCAGCTGTGTGTCCTCATTTTCTCTTGTTCTTGGACTATCTAGCAACATTCGAGGGAAAATATTTCCAAGGGTGAGATATTGTAATACCCCGATCATTCCTTAAGCCTAAATCTGTCTTTTTGAATGGATATGTATGACTTCTAAATCTGACATCGGACGAATGAGTTATGGCCATTTTACTAAACAGCATCAGAACTCCCAGGCTTGACGGTAGACTTAGTGGACCGTCAGGTTCCTGTTGGACCATCAAGTGTCCCTTCAAGCCAAGGCAGTAACCTTTTTTTTGGCCATCGTGTGATGGCCTGGCTGGTGGACCATCACAAAGTTGATTGAAAGTCAAGGTGTCCGTCAGACCGAGACAGAATGTCCCATTTCTGGCCCTCAAGTGACGAACGACTTGGTGGACCGTCACTTTTCTGACGGACCGTTAGGTCAACCGTCACGTTAAGGCAGAACGTCTAGTTTTGGTGTTCGAGTGATGGATGACTTCGTGGACTGTCAGTCACTCTGACAGACTGTCTGGTGGACCTTCACAGGCCCCGATCAGCAAATTTCAAATTTTTTCAAAGGGGCATCTTGGTTATTTCCGCTCCTTGTGGCCTTATATATATATATATATATATATATATATATATATATATATGTATGTAGAGAAGAAAAGATCATTTTCTCTCCATTTCTCTCCAATTTTATTTCAAGAATTCTCTAGAAACCTAGGGTTTCTTCCAAACCTAAAAATCAAATCATCTCCAAGAAATTCAAGAAATCTATCATAAATTTCTTCAAGTTGTTCAAGAACTAAGTCCCTCAAGTCAAAGGCAACATGGTCTTGATCTAAAAGTGTGAGAAAGATGTTCCAAGTAAGTTTTTATATCTTCAAAATCAAAATCTAAGGTATGTGGGGTTTGAACAAGAACACTCATTTCGTTCTTATGCCCAAAGATTTACTTTCTATTATTGATTTACATGATATTGCAAGTGGGTTTACACACAAATTTATCTATTAATGATTTATGAGATTTGAGTTGATTAAGTTAGATATTGATGATTATTTCATCATCATGTTTCTTAGATTGAAAATTTGTTCCATGAGCCATATATTATCATTATGTATTGATGATTTCTAAGCAACTTAAGTCAAGTTCCATGAGTTGAATATTTTTATTACGAATTAATGATTCTTGAATGATTTTAGACAAGTGTCATGAGTTATGCCCTTCCATGAGAAATTCGACTATTCAATGTATATTGATATGTGAAATTGAGAGGCAAGAATGAGTCTTATGATATTTCCATGAAGTTTTTGATATTTCAAATGATTTGATAAACAAATGTACTTGATATTGAGAAAGCTTGTGTTGAGTTGATTCGAGTTAGGAATCCACAAGATGTTTATGATTTCTAAATGAGATATATATTTATGTTTTGGTCTTTATAATAGAACCATGAGTTGATATTGATTGAGGTGGATTTCCTAACGCGTTCTGAGCTAAGTCTGGGAGGAGTATTTAGCACCAAGTGGGAAATTTGGTATTTCCCCAAAACTATGTGCCATCGTAGGATTGATGTTGACAATTATGGGACAAAGGCCGAGTATGAGATTGTGAAGATGAGATTGAGGTTGTACTCCCTGGAAAAAGTACAACACCCCTGCCAATGTAGTGTTCTCTCCTTAAGAGGGAAAAATGTTGGACTCCATGCTGCTCACATAGTGTAGTCATGTCGGTTATAAGAAACTCCCACGTCCATAATGATATAAGTCTCTTGAGTTACCGAGTCACTCTGAGTCACGAGTTAAAGAGTTTGAGTTGAGTTAAATTATTTATGAGATTTATGAAACACGTGTCATTACTGCTGTTTTATGGAAATAATGTTTCAGATAATTCAAGCGAAGATAGTTATTATTGTCAGCATGCATGATTTCTCATACATTTATGATATTATTTAAAATGATACATCCACCCCCACATACTCAGTACATTCCTAAGTACTGAGCCCCATACTCTTTTGTATTCTATATTTCCTCATGATATAGGTTCAGGTGCTCAGTCTCAACAGTGACAGCGATCTTTATGTACCTTCCTCTACACTTCTGCAGTTGGTGAGTCCTCATGGTTTGAGGACCTGTGTCTCTAATTTTGTCTTTTGAATAGATGGTTATTTAATTCTAGTTCAGTATGAGTCAGTTAGGGATCTATCCCAATGGCTCCTCAGTCCTATGTAGTAAAAGCTTTGTCAGACTAGTGTACCAGCGTGTACAGAGATTTCAGTATTTTGTTTGTATAGAGAAGTATTATTTCATGTTTCAGTATGTTCATGACATGGTTATTCCTCTTTATCTTAGCATGATTTGCGCTATAATGAGTTCTGAAAGTGATGACAAGTTTAGAGGGTTAGCTTGAGGCCACGTGTGGCCTTGAGCATCATGTGACATCTCAGGATAGTTTCTTGGGGCGTTACAGTCACCCCTTTATCTTTCTTCTGGGAACTGAAACTCAAATGGGTTTCCAAATCTAACAAATAACTTTGATTGTAGGTAGGAGAAAGAGAATGCATTTAGAATTGGTTTATGGATAGTTAATGCTTAAAGTACATGACTAGAAGGACTGACTATTTTCTCTCTCTCAAGACACTTCAAGGTAGAGGTGTCTATGTTAAAAATGGTAAAAGGGGTATATCTATGGTGCGGGAAAGATTGGAAAATCACCTAATCAAGAAATAGAAGATATGTACTATGTGAGTGGCCTCAAGTATAATCTTCTAAGTGTTTATCAAATCTATGACAAAGGTAATAAGGTGAAGTTCTCATCTAATGGATGTACTATTTCAAGCTTGAAGTCTAGGAGATTAATTCTCAAAGCCAAAAGGTTAAAAAAAATATTTATGTGGATGATTTAGAGTCTGTAGCTAATGGGGAATTAACTTGCTTAAGTGTTCAAAGTGAAGATTTTGATCTATGGCACAGAAGGCTGGGACATATAAGTTTTTTTTTCTGAACAAGTTAATTTCAAAGGACTTGATCCGTGGCATGCCAAGGCTGAAATTCCCAGACAATAAGGTTTTGATGCTTGTATTAAGGTTAAACAAACCAGGTCTTCCTTTAAGTTGAAGAGGCAGGTGACTACTTTTATACCTCTTGAATTACTGCATATAGATTTATGTGGACCTGTTAAAGTCCAAAGTAGAGGAGGAAAGACATATGTACAGATGGCTACTCCAGGATCACCTGGACAATGTTCTTGAGAATCAAGGATAAATTCTATGAAGTTCTGGTAACTTTTGCCAAGCAAATTCAAATAAAGCTAAATTGTAAAATTGCTGAATTCAGATCTAATCATGATAGTGAATTTAAGAACTCCCAAGTTGCAAGTCTCTATGCTGAATATGGAATCAGTCACAACTTATCTACTCGTAGGACTCCTCAACAAAATAGAATTGTTAAAAGAAAGAACAGTATCCTCATAGAGATTACAAGTACCATGTTGATTGATAGTAGGCTTCCAAAGAGATTTTGGATGAAGTTGTTAATACTGCCTGTTATGTACCAAATAGGTGTTTGATTAGATCTCTCCTAAACAAGGCCCTGTATGAGCTTGTGTTTAATAGAAAGTTTAAGATTAACTACTTCAAACCGTTTGGGTGCTAAGTTATTTATGCTAAACAATGGAAGGATGAACTAGGAAAGTTTGACTCCAAAATTAATGAAGTAATATTTGTGGGCTACTCCTCAATAAGCAAAGCAGATAGAGTTTTTAATAAATGAACTCAGTGTGTTAAAAAAAGTATACATGTGATCTTTGATGAGTTAGAAAGCTAATGGTAAAAGGTATGATATTGTTAAAGATGATGGTCAAGGACAAAATTATGCCGTTGGGAATGATGAAGGTGATGGTGATCCATGATCTTAGTTACAAACCCCTACTTCAGTTGAAGAACATCAAGAAAGTTCCAGTCAAACTCTTTCGAGACTTGGTCCTAGTGGAACTTATCTCAGAAGGTCAAACTGAAGGTACAAATCTCTCACCCATTTGGGAATCTGACTAGACCTTTGGAATCTAGAGTCCAAACAAGAGCTCAAGCCAGATATTTCATGGAACTACTAGCATTCTTGTACCAAATTGAGCCAAAAAAATATGAAAGAAGCTCTAAAAGATATTGACTGGATCAATGCAATATAGGAGGAGCTTCAATAATTTGAATGAAGGAAGGTCTGGCACCTGGTTCCCAAACCCATTGACAGAAAAATTATTGGGACCAAATGAGTGTACAGTAGCTAAAAGATTTTGGGATTGTCTCAGACACTATCTTTCTGATGTGTGACAATACAAGTGCTTTTAACATGGCTAAGAATCTAGTGCAACATAACAGGACCAAGCATATTGATTTAAAACATCATTTTTTGAGAGATAATGTTGAGAAGGGAGCTATTGGCATAAACTTTTTCAAGACTGAGGACATCTTTTCTAAGACTCTTCATAAGGAATAATTTGTGAAGAAAAAGTTTAGGTTGGGGTTGATTAAAATAACCTGACCTACCTTATAAATCAGTTTTCCTCCATAAAATTGGCTATGATCTGGAGACAGGTATTCTTAATAAAGTATTTACCCATTGGTCTAACTCAGTACCATACCTTTACAGGTATACACACATGGGAATAATTTTAGAAGAGAAGATTTGAGACAGACAAAAAATTAAGGATTCACTCAAGAAAGAGAGGGACCTGGTCCCATCTCTCAGGTTAGTACCAAACTAGTGTGCTTTAAAAATCATAAAATTCTATCTAAAAAGACACATGTCTTTTCTTCTGTGAACAAAAGCTTTCAAATCTCTAGTAAGGTGAAGAGTTGCACCAATTAGGACTAGGCATGTCATTTCGTTTAAAAGGCATCTCAATGAAAACGGTCACCTACCTTAAATACAAAATCAAACTTATTTTATTTTGTTCCCTTCAAAATAAATTCACAGATCTTATTTCTCAAATCATTCATTCTCTTAGAAACAAATTTTTCTTATTCTCTCTCTCGCAAAAGCTCTAAATGATTGATATTCCCACTCAATTGAGCCCTGCTAATGACCCAGAAATGAGTTAATCTCCAGAAATTTAATCTGAAAATCCCCAAATTAAACATTCTGATTTTTCAATACCCAAAACAGTAGATCTCTACTCAAATCCTCAACAAGAATCTGAGTCCATACCATCTATGAGTCCTCTTTAGAAACTACCGAGACTCTAGAGGTATCCATTCCTATCAAAACTTAAGCTATTATAGAAACCCCTACTAGGTCAGCCATGGTGGTAGACCTAAATCAGGGCTTCGGTTCACAAATTGAGCACAAAGTTTCTCAACCCAAAGTTTCTCTTTCCTTAGAAGAACCAAAAATACTTGAAGCTTCTAAAATACTTAACGTACCTGGTTCCCCTACTCCTTCAGAGTCAAGACTCATTTTTCTCAACTATTTGATGAAGGAATTCTAGTTAAAAGATCAGATATTTTTAGTTGTGTGGATTGGATGGCTGAGAATTTAATCCTGCTTGCTAATGACCCAAGAGAAATCTCCCTTAGAGGAAAAAAGCTAGTAGTTAGTGAAAAGGCAAGTGACCCATCTTCTAAAGGAGATGTTCCTGAAGTTGAGAAGTTTGTACAACTCTAAATAAGGAGGATAAGACTGATGATGATGAACCACCACTTAGGTAAACCATATAAAAGTAAAGGGGAAGTTAAGGTAAAGAGAAAGTGGTAGACACTAGTGTAAAGATTTCCAGAACATATTCAACTAGGGGATCTAAGAAAAAATTGTTAAAGGATGCGATAAAGGCTAGCAAGTTATCTACTGCAAAGAAAATAAGACTAAAGAAAGACACTGTAGTAGAGGATAAAAATATGGAAGTTGTAGATATTGGAGAGGGTGATAATGTTGATCCTGATGTTGTTGTTGCAGTAAAAAAAGGAGAAAAGAAATTTATGCTTAAGGAAGGACCAGGTCATCTGCTTCAAATTCTGGAAGCCCTGCTGGGATGAAAGAAAAATACATCATAGTAAAGAAGAAGAAGAAAGGTTCTGAGAGACCTAGTTCCCAGAAAATAAAAGCCAAAGAGGAGGAACTAAGCAGTGGTTCTAAAAGAAGAAAGAAGGATGAGGAAGAAAATTTTGTATCTAGAGAGGAGAGAAATAAGGTACTTGAAAATTAAAAGGTTTTGACTGGAAGGGCATTTGACTCTAAGATCCTTGAAAAACTTGAAATAGTTGAGCTTGTAGAGTAAGTGCGACACCAAGGATGGTTGCATCTTGTAGTTCCCTTTGTCTCTGAAGATAAAGTAAGACAGTTTTTCTACACTATCAAATTTTTTAAAGATGGGGAGAGACTGTCTTCAATAGTGTAAGGAAAGAAAATAAAGTTAGATGAAGAAACTCTTGGAAAATTCTAGATGTTACCATTATGGGTGTGAGTACTATCTCGAAACAACTGCCCTCAATTGAGTTTATGGTTGATGTTTTAAAAGTAAGAGAAACTTTTATGGCTGGTGTAAGGAAGAAATTTCTCAAGGGTGAGTTTCAATTGGTGTTTGAGTTTGACAACAAAGATGTTCTACCAAGATCTGAGAAAAGAACCATTGTTTCTGGTGTAGATTTGCATGTGATGGAGAGCCTAAGCAAAGTTTAGTTGATTAGTCTACCGGCATTGATGATCTAACATATATTCAAAGTAATCTATGAGAAAGATGGAAGGCATGGTATGACTTATGGATACTTTTTGAATAAGGTGTTTGATTATTTTAGGGTATTCTGTGAAAAGGGAACTCCTGGTACAACAAAACAAATGTTCAACTTGTCTGCTTTGGTTGAAAATGAGCGTGTTGAATGGAAAACTAGGACTATGTCCCAGGTGTCAGAACTATTGGCAGTTCAAGTGAAGTTAAGCATGGAATTGGAGGAGATGATAGTTGTTATGGACATTAAGGATGCAAAAATCCTCATACTAAAATTAAAAAATCAGAAGTTATCATTCGAGGGACTTGGTGCCAGTGAAACTTAGTGCAGAGAATGCAAATATGAAAGAGAATGTCTTAGCACTCACTAATGAAGTCCAGAATTTGAATGCTGAAGTAAAGGACCTAAAAAATCAGATATTGGATTCTCGTGCTACAACGAATGCTAGAATGGTGATAATTCTTAAGACCCTATCCCCTAAACCTCCATCCACATAAGCCCTGTCTCTCCTACTTTTAATCATTCTTTGTGTCAGTTTCCTGTTCTTGATTCTGGTATGGCTTTTTGAAGATAGATGTTTTATGTTTTTTTTGATATGATGTAATGGTACTAATCATGTTTAATATGAATGAAATCCTTGTTTATGTGTTTTATCTGTCTCTTCTTTACTTTAAAAGTTGTTCTTTATGTTTGAGTTGCCTCAGTGGCCATGAGTTACTGACTTGTGCTTATTTTACTCTTGGTTTACTACTTTTACTTATCAATGATGTGATATTGAGGAATACTGAATTCATGTGGTAGGGACCAAGTACCAGGTACTAGGTGTGACACATGTGGTGAATGATATGTTAAAGTATAGGTATATTAATAGAGGGAAACATGTTGGTATATTGACAGGGGGAAGCATTATGCATATTGATAGGGGGAACATTTATTGACAATAGTAGTGATCATTCTGATTAAATGAGGTTTGATGCTCCAAAATATGTGGTTTGTCATCATCAAAAAGGGGGGAAATTGCTATGTCTTTTTTTTTAGGATGATCAACTGACAATAAGGGACCAGGTCCCTAGGTCTTCATGAAAACATACAACTGTCACATATCTGCATAGTTTTGTCTGTTAGTAAGAAACTGCGTAGGTGAGCTGTGTACCAATCCGGACACCTAACCCAATCAAGATTCTACCCTAATTATTATCCTGCTATAAATAAAAATGAATGATTCTCAATTCAATAGTTTTTGCAATTTGGTAATTTAATAAGAAAAATGGCGAAAACTCAATATTTCTCAAGTTTCAAGTTTATGCGTGCTGAAAGATTAATTGTTCTTTAGTCAAGTCTTGGTCTGTAATTAAATTACTCATCTTATAAGAGTAATAATTTTCTTGTATCTTTAGAGTGCTTACGTAGAGTTACCTGAGTTGATATTGGTTATAGTTAATCAATATTGAGAATAGATCTTGATAGAGTTGTCAAGGAGAGTTTGTAATATAGTTGTTATAAATTAGTGGTGCTTTGAGTTACATTCTAAAGGAGTCTGTAATCATGAGTTTGATTATAGTGGATTTTTGATAGCTTGTGAGGGCAAGATGTGGTTTTTCCTCCCTTGAGCAAGGAGATTTCCACGTTAAATCATTGTGTTCTTTACTTTCCTGCAAAGTTTCACTTCCTTACTGCTGTACTGCTTTATTTCCTGTATCTAACTCTGAAGGACCTGGTCCATTATACGGTGGTGCACCTCCACATGTTTCAACATTATCACATCCCCATCCAATGATGTAGTTGTGAGACTAATTCGGATAGAAGATTAGAGTCCCAGAAGACCATGATCATATAATTGATCCCGTAAATCAACAACTAGATAATCAAATAAGTCGATAAAGTTGATACTCTATATGATTTGTAGCAAATCCATAATCCTATATTGATTCATTTGTTGATTGCGTAAAATCAGCTCAACTCTTGTTTAATTGTTCATTAGTAATTTTCTTTTTATTATGTTTATTTTTGTCAATTGATAAATTTATCTTTGGTATTTAACGATTAAATAAATAATTAGTATTAGTCTAATTTAGTAAATAGTTAATTAACAAATCCCTGTGTGTATGATATCTAAACTCTCAATCCTATATTACTTGTATGACTGCGTACATTTGGATATGCATTTGAACACAACACTTAGTCTTGGTGTTCTACCCATAATCACAGCCTAACATCCCTATCTAACATGTGACATATATAATACACTATCTTGTGAAGAAGAGTAGGCAGAAGCCTTTCTCGATGCCGAACTGTAAGTCCTCAAATCACACCTAAATCGTCTGCCCTTGCTCCAAGATCCCAAGATGATCCCATGATATCAAAATAGTAATCTAAACATCATTAGGAGTAAAATGATCTCCATATTGCTATATTAAGGGCCGGGTCAAAAGTTAAGTCAAGAACGAACCTGCGGGGACCACAAATGAAATTCAAAATTAATCTATCACAAGGTCCCTCAAAGGACAAGGATTGTGTGCTCAAAAGTTGAGCACAAATAGAGAATAAATTAGGTCTTAAATCAAACCTTAATGTTTAGAAATTTTAAGACATAAATCTAAGAATTTACCATGAAATAGGATGGACATTGAAGGGAAAATTAATAGGAAATAACCAAAGAGGGTTAGGCTAACTTACCTTAGCTTCAATGGATGATTCTACAATTTTTACTCACTTTGATCTCTTAATTTGGTATGAAAATGGTGGAAAATCAGGTGGGTAAAAGGAGATAAAAAGCCCCAGGTTCTGCTAAGTGGAAACCTAAGAGCTAAAGATCCTACTACTAAAGTGACATCACGACCACATAAAGCGGTCTGGCAGCTTACGCAGGTAACATTAAAGTGGTCCCAAGGAAGCTAGAGCAGGGTCCGTGACATGACCTGCCCTGGGACCTTATTGTAATGGGCATCCCAAGTCCGTCCAGGACTGGAGACCACCCCTGTTACCCAACCCAACCTCCAGCCGCCTACTTTGAGTTGGCTGAATTATGAGCATGTAACAAGATAGTGTAACAGCTTACATAAAGACTCTGGGATAAGATCACAACCGTGACCGAGCTAACCGAGTCCAAGAATCCCATACCATTAATCCAACCATACCAAAACAAGGGCCATAAATCACGCCATAACCAAGGATATTCCAAAACAAGTTATAATCAATCCCAAAATTAAATATGATGGAGCAGTGAAAAATTATGTCCAATGATGCCAGCCTCCCAGCTTATTCCGATTCAAGGCTCACATCTATGCCAATCCCGCCCATTCTAACCCATAGAAATACCATAAACACTCTAACCAAAGAGTAATAAAATTCGGTTAGGCCATGCCCCCAACTATTATAAAAACCAATATCCAAAATAAAACCAAAATGTCTAGAAATATCCAGAACATGAAATGGAGCATTCCAAAGCGATGGATGCTCACCACTTCAGTCCAAATGTTTTCCCCGAGTGAATCACTATGTAGAAGGAGTAGAATAGCCAGTTCTTGCATAGCGTGGGTATACAGCCACCAATAGACGGGGTTAGCAAGTGACCGCTAACATGATCTCATGATAAGGATAAAATAATACCATTTATAAAACAAAGTAAAACTATCCATATGCACGCAACTATACATACATATATATACAACCATATTGGGAAAAAGGATCGGGTTTAGGATTCCTTTAAAACCTTTATCTGGGATATGTAGCTTTGCTGTCCTAAACCACCCACGGGCGATATGGGTTCAGTTCCCCCTGCTAAAAGGGCCCTAGTATGTGTAGCCGCAAGACCAGAAAAGTATTCCATGGGATGACTAGTACATCCCCCAAGTATAGTGTGACATCATGCACATGGTCACCAAGACCAACCTTATATCGGCAAATATGATTTTCTAGTTTCGGTCCCCCGAGGGCGTCCACCTTCCATGACTTTGCTACACATCCCGCCATTATTACCCAATAAAAACAAATTTCCATATAACCAAACCAATATCCATTTATTAATCAAGGCCATTGATATTGGTATCGTCATACCAACCCTTACTTGCAATTATTATCCATAGAAACCCATATATAGGTTAAAAGGGATTTTCAAGTGCCTTTCCATTTACCATATTAAACCATTTGGAAGTCTTCCATGTTCCCCAAAATCATAACCAATTAGACTTTTACCATTCCAATCCATTTAAACCATGCATAATTCTTTTACCATGTTTTAAAAAATGCAAGCGTTCCATTTTAAGTAGTCAATGCAATGGACATGTCTTTAAGCATTTTATCAAACATATTGGGGGCATAATATGACCAAAACCAATTCCAATTACCATTAAAACATTCCCATGCAATCCAATTATCCAAAACCACTATTAATGCATTTAAAAAGATAATTAAAACCATGGGAAACCACAACCAACCATTTAACAAAAAAGCCCACAAATCATATTTGAAAACTAAAATCATACAATCAATGAAATCATGAAAACATTCATAAAACCATGACTTTAGTTAAACTTAACAATGATAGAAGAGAACCTACCTTAAATCAAGATGATGATGGAAAGAAATCACCAAGACAAGCCCTAAATTGATCCTTTAGTTGAAACTCTAGCTCCTCTTGCCCAAAAGCTCTTGAGAGAATTATGGAGTGTTTTAGAGGAGCTTATAAGTATTAATGAATGGAATAATAGGGTAAAAAACCTCCCAAATAGGTTAGAAATTATGGGACCCAATTGAGATAAGTGGGGAAATGTCCAGAATACCCCTACTTAATTTGCACCAAAATCTCATCACAAGAATACGACTAACCCACATGAGTCGTACCCTCTGATACGAATGGTATCCTACACTCGTATCCTGGCATCAACCCTTGGATCCAATACTGTCCAACATACAAATCATCCAACCAAGTCGTATTAATAGCATACGATTCGTACCCCTGGTAGATTTAAACCCAAGGAAGATTTAGACACTATCCACCATACAAGTCCTGGGTACGACTCATACCCTAGTTTATTGCTCATAGTGAGACACTCGTACTTGGATGTAACCAAAATAACCAATTTTAAGATTAAATTGAGGAACCAAATGATCTGTAACCACCTATACCACTCGTTCCCATAAGTCTTATCCATTCCAGTAACCCAAAACCATCCCATTAAGCAACATTAGTCTGTATATGACTGGACCTTACCATCCTTACTCCAACATACGACTCGTACCCTTGAGTCGTATTAGGTACAGAGAATAAAATTTTAGGAAATTTTCTATGGTCCAAAAACCAAGGTGTTTTAGTCTTCCCCACTAGGAACATTCATCCTCAAATGACGAACAAGGTAGCGGTAACCATTCGCACGAGTCCTTTCAATTATGTTATTAAACATATAACTAATCTTTGAAACAGTTTGAAATCAAAGAGGCAAAAATATTAGTCTTTCATTTAAAAAAATATGAAATTAAAGATGTGTTGAAGACGCATACCTTTCACACGAATCCTAAGAGCAGAAAACTAATGCGGATATTTGGACTTCATGTCCTCTTCCACTTCCCAAGTAGCTTCTTCCACCTTATGGTTCCACCAAATAACCTTAAATCCAATATCTCAACTGGAAATTCTTCATAGGATAAAGAGTCATTGATACCCAATCCTTCCAAAGGAATAACCACAGAAGGATCACCAATACACTTCCTCAATATAGAAACATGAAAGACCAGATGAACCAAACTCAAACTATAAGGTAACTCTAGTTCATAAGCAACATTACCAACTTTCTGAAAAATCTCATAAGGACCCGCATACCTGGGACAGAGCTTCCCTTTATTGCCAAACCGCACTACTCCTTCACAGGAGATACCTTGAGGAAAACTTTATCCCCAACCTCAAATTACAAGTCTCTATGCCTAACATCTACATAGGACTTTTGACAACTTTGGGAAGCCTTAAGCATATCCCGAATCACCTTTACCTTTCCCATAGCTTGGTAAATCAATTAGGGACAAAACATGCCTGCCTCACTAAGCTCGAACCAACCAATAGGAGACCAGCACCTTCTACCATATAATGCCTCTAAAGGAGCCATACCAATACTATAATGATAGCTATTGTTGTAAGCAAACTCCACCAATGGTAGATGCTCAACCTAGTTACCACCATAATTAATCACATAATCCTGAAGCATATCCTCCAATGTTTGAATAGTACTCTCCACTTGCCCATGCATCTACAGATGGAAAGTAGTACTTAGACTCACCTTGGTCCCCAACCCTCTTTTGATAGACCGCCAGAAGTGAGATGTAAATTCCATGCCACGATGAGAAATAATCAAAACAGGAACTCCATGTAGATTTAAAATCTCCCAAAGATACAGTTTTGTATAATCCTCTGTCGAGAAAATAGTCCGTACTGGCAAAAAGTGTGCAAACTTAGTCATTCTATCCACAATGACCCAAATCATATTATATTGATTCTGAGATTGAGGAAGACAACGAAGTCCATATTGATCACTTCCCACTTCTATTTGGGCAAATCAATTTTTTGATACAACCTTTATAGCTTCATGTGCTCAACCTTAACATATTGACACACCATACACTTAGCCACGAAATCAGCCACATCCCTATTCATACCTTTCCACCAATAGATCTCCTTAAGATCATGATACATCTTAGTTGAGGCGGGATGAACAACATAGCGTGACTCATGTGCCTCAGCCAAAATCCTTTGTCACAACTCATAGAAATCAGGAACACACAACCTCCCTTAGTATCATAAAGTACCATCACCACTGATCTCAAACACCACTACCTTTTCCCCACCAACGCCACTCTTAATTTTTATCAAGATAGGATCTAGCACTTGTTTCTCCTTAATCTCCACACCTAAAGATGATTGAACCACTTCTTTCACCACTATACCACCATCCATCGAGTCCAAAAGATGAACTCTAAGATTAGCCAAGCGGTGAATATCCTTCACCAATTCCCACTTCCCTTCCTCCACATGAGCCAAACTCCCTATGGATAACCTGCTAAGAGCATCAGTAACCATATTAGCCTTACTTGGGTGATAGTGAAGACTCATGTAATAATTCTTAAGAAGCTCAAGCCATCTCCTCTGCCTAAGATTAATCTCTTTTTGGGTGAACATATACTGTAGACTCTTATGATCAAAAGAGATATCCACGTGAACACCATACAAATAATGCCATCATATATTTAAAGCAGACACAATCGCCAACAGCTTTAAATCACGAGTACGATAATTCTTCTCATGTACCTTCAACTTCCTGGATGCATAGGCAATTACCTTTCCATGCTGCATTAACACATAACCAAGCCTACCCGAGATACATTACAATAAACCATGAACCCATCATTTTCTTTTAACAAAGTCAGAATTGGAGTCAGTTAACTTATCCTTCAACTTCTCAAAACTCCCTTCACAAGTATCCGACCAAGAGAACTTGACCTTTTTCTGAGTTAACTTAGTCAAAGGAGCAAATATAGATGAAAATCTTTCCATAAACCACCTATAATACTAGCTAAACCTAAGAAGCTCTGAATATTAGATGAATTTGTGGGTCTAGGCCACCTCTTCACCATAACAACCTTCTGCGAATCCACCATGATCCCTTCACTAAAAATAATATGACCTAAGAAAATTACAACGTTCCACCAAAACTCATACTTGGAGAACTTAGAATACAACTGCTATTCCTTTTAGGTTAGTAACACCCCACAGAGATGATTACCATGATCCACCTTGCTCTTCGAATAATATAGAATGTCATCAATAAACATAATAATGAAAAGATCTAAATACTAATGGAAAAATCTGTTCATCAGATCCATAAATTTTGTCACAGCATTAGTCAACCTAAATGGCATTGCCAAAAACTCAAAGAGTCTATACCGAGTACGCAAAGTCTTATTAAGGATATCCACCTCCTTAATTAATCTTTAGATGATGGAACCCAGATTGAAGATCTATCTTAGAAAAGAACTTGGCACCTTGAAACTGGTCAAATAGATCATCTATTCTTGGAAGAGGATACTTGTTCTTGACCGTATGCTTGTTCAAATACCTATAATTAGCACACATCCAAAGGAAACCATCCTTATTGTGCACAAACAACACTACTGCGCCCCAAAGAGATACAATAGGATGAATAAACCCCTTATCTAGAAGTCCTTATATTGCTCCTTGAGTTTTCTTAACTCAGTCGGATCCATTCTATATGGAGAAATAAAAATATGATGAGTGTCCAAAATTAGATCAATACCAAACTCTATTTCTCTATCTGGAGGAACATTAGGAAGATCATCTGGAAAGACCTTTAGAAACGCAATAACCACTAGAACTGACTAAAAAGAAAAAGCTTCCGAGTTAGAATCTTTAATCCAGACTATGTGATATAAACAACCTTTAGATATCAACTTTCAAGCTCTAAGATAAGAAATGAACCTCCCTCTAGAAGATAAACAAACACCCTCTCCCTCTATAACCGGTTCACCAGGGAACCTAAAGAAAACCTTACAGGTCCAAAAATCCAAGGATGCATAACAAGACTGTAACCAATCCATCCCCAGAATAAAATCAAAATCCACCATATCTAACTTAAATAGATCTACCAAGGTCGACTTGCCACCAACAGATACCTCCTCTCCCTATATACTTCTTTTACAATAATTAAGTCACCTACTAGGGTAAAAATAGAAAAAAGGATCCGAAATAACTTCTAAATTGAAACCAAAAGATATAGCCTCATAAGGAGTCACATAGGTGAGAGTAGACCACAGAACAAGCAAATAATATATGTCAGGAGAGAAAAGCTATAACGTACCAGTAATGACGTCAGGTGATGCCTCGAATTCCTGTTAGGGCGCCAAAGCATATAACCTGTTCTGACCAACACTAGAACAAGGAGAATTAACAGAAGAAAATGTAACACCACCAAGTGTAAAAGAAGAAAATAAAGCCACATTACTCCATAGCAACCTTATTAATTGGATAATCCCTGAGCCGATGGCCTGCCTGGCCACGCTTGAAGCATTTGTCCTTTCCTTTATCATAATAACCCTGATGAGGATGACCATAAAATTAATAAGGAGGGTATGACAAAATTGACGTACCTCTATTTTCCTAAGATTCGGCACCCTTCATCAAAATATTGTCACCACCATGATGACGCCTATCGCCCGACTGATAAGGAGCACTAGTAGAAGATAAGGAACCAGAACTCCCCCACTTATTTCTCTGCCACTTGCCACCATCTCGACCATCCTGAAACTAAGTTCCTCCTTGGTCAAAAAACCTGCTCCTCATTGTCGGACTATCCCCAAACTCCTCCTGCTTCCTCTTCTCATCCTTTACTTTCCACATATGAATAATCTACCTAGAATGTCCATATCTTTAATTATCAAAGTAGTCTTGTTCTCCAAAATTAGATCCCAATTCAACCCAGAAGTGAACTTCCTCATTCTATCCCGCATGTTATCCACCAAAATAGAAGCATACCTTAACAATTGATGAAACTTTAAGAAATATTCCTTGACAGACATTCTTCCCTATTCAAGGTTCACAAACTTCTCCATCTTTACTTTCCTAAACTCTTGGGGGAAATAAATGATCTAGAAAAGCCCCAGAGAAGGCATCCCTTAAGGATGACTCCTTCATATCTCCTCTATCCCCATCCCACTCTTCATACCACTAATATGCAACCTCTTTGAGCTAATAAGTTGTAAAGTTTACCCCTTTTACATTGGTAACTTGCATCATCCAAAATATCTTTTCCATTTTATCGAAGAACCTTGTGGATCCTTGTACACCTTTACTCTAGAAAAAAAGAAAGGACTCATCTTTATAAATTGCCTAACCCATGTGGACTTAGCAGAATAAGAACCAGACACATTCCGTGTAGCCTAAGCAGCAACCAATTTTACAATAGCATGAAGAAACTGACGAAATTCCGCATTAGTGACCTCTTCTTAAGGAGGACTAGTAGCAACCGGTGGAAATACAGAACTATTAGGGATAGGACCATAAGATCGAAGATGAATCCCAGAAGTAGGATGCACCCATTCAGCATTATCTCCAAATGGGATAGAAGAATTTTATTGTGTTCTAGATCTATGAGGCATGATATGAAAGACAAACAAATAAGGATTAGAGAAGTTTCCAAGGATGAGACTCCAAGCTTGAAAATAGAATACCAAGAAAGTGAAATATTCCTAAATTTCTTGTAGCCTATCCCTTATGAGTATGGCATGCTACACACCCCTAAAAGAGACTTTACTCGACACGGCTTTGTAGATTCCTAATAGACCATGAACCTTGGCTTTAGTACCAACTTGACATGACCCACCCTAAGAACTTATCGTAGTGGGTATCCCAAGTTTATCCAGGACTTGAGACCACCCCCGTTACCCAACCCAACCTCCAACCGCCTGCCCTGAGTTGGCTGAATTCTAAGTATGTAACATAATAGAGTAACAGCTCACATAAAGACTCTGGGATGAGATCACAACTGTGACAGGACCAATCGAGTCCAACCATCCCATACAAATAATCAAACCATGCCAAAATAAGAGCCGTAAACCAAGCCATAGCCAAGGATGTTATAAAATAAGTTATAATCAATCCCAAAATGGAATATATTGGAATAGTGAGAAATTATGTCTGATGATGCTAGCCTCCCAGCTTATTCCAATGCCAAGGATGATACCTATACCGATCCTGCCTATTCTAACCCATAGAAGTACCACAAAGCCTCTAACCAAAAGAATAATAAAATCTGGTTGGGAGATGCCCTCAACAATAGCCAAAACCAATATCCAAAAAAAACTAAAATGTCTGAAATATCCATAACATGAAATAGAGCCTTCCAAAAGGAAGGAAACTCACCACTTTAGTCTAAATACTTTCCCTGAGTCAATCATAATATAGAAGGAGTAGAATGGCTGATTCCTACATAGCGTGGGTATTCAACCACCAGTAGATGGGGTTAGCGAGTGACCGCTATCATGATCTCTAGATAAGGATAAAATAATGTCATTTAAAAAACCAAGTAAAACCATCCTTATACACGTAACCATACGTACATATATATAACCATGATGGTAAATAGGACCGAGTTTAGCATGACTTTAAAACCTTTACAAGGGTTATGTAGCTTTTCCATCCTAAACTACCCACGGGCAATATGGGTTTATCTTCCCCTACTAAAGGGACTGAGTGTGTAGCCATACAACCAAAAAAGTATCCCGTAGGATGACTAGTACATCCCCCAAATATAGTCTGACATCATGCACACAGTCACAAAGAGCAACCTCATATCGACAAATATGAGTTTCCAGTTTTGGTCCTCTCGGGACCTCCACCTTTTATGACTTTGCTACACATCCTGCCATTATTGGCCAATTCAAACTAATTTTCAAACAACCAAACCATTATCTACTTATTAACTAAGTCCATTGATATTGGTATCATCATAACAAGCCTTACTTGAAAGTATTATCCATAACAACTCATATATAGTTTTAAGGGGACTTTCAAGTGCCCTTTCATTTACCATATTAAACCACTTGGAAGACTTCCATGTTCCCCACAAGTATAACCAATTAGACTTTTACCATTCCAAGCCATTTAAACCATGCATAAATATTTTTACAATGTTTTAAAACATGCAAGCATTCTATTAAAAATAGTCAATGCAATGAACATATCTTTAAAAGCATTTTGTCAAACACATTGGGACCATAATATGACCAAAACAAATTCTAATTACCATTAAACCATTCCTTTGCAATCTAATTATACAAAACCACTATTTATGCATATAAAAGAATAATTAAAACCATGGAAAACCATAACCAACCATTTAATATCAAAACCCCCAAATCATATTTGAAAACCAAAATCATACAATCAATGAAATCATGAAAACATTCATAAAATCATGCCTTTAGTTAAAATTAAAAATGAGGGTAGAGAACATGCCTTATACAAAGATGATGAAGGAAAGAAATTACCAAAACAAGCCCTAAATTTATCCTTTTGTTAAAACCCTAGCTCTCCTTGCCCAAAAGCTTTTGAGAGAATTATGGAGTGTTTTAGAAGAGTTTCTAAGTGTTAATGAATAGAATAATAGGGTAAATAACCTCCCAAATAGGTTAGAAGTTGTGGGACCCTATTAGGATAAGTGGGGGAAATGTCCAAAATACCCTCACTTAAGTTGCACTAAAATCCCGTCATAAAGATACGACTAACTAACATAAGTTGAACCCTCCGATATCATTGGTATCCTCTACTCATACCCTGGCCTCAACCTTTGGATCTAACACAGTCCAGCATATAACTCATCCAACCAAGTCGTATTGATAGCATACGATTCGTACCCCTGGCAGATTTAAACCCAAGAAAGATTTAGACACTGTCCACCATACAATTCCTGGGTATGACTCATACCCTGGATTACGGCTCATAGTGAGCCACTCGTACTCAGATCCAACCTAAGTCTAAGATTAATTTAAGGAACCAAATGATCTATAACCATAAATATGACTCATACCCCTAAGTCGTATCCATTTCAGTAACTAAAATTTATCCTACCAACCAACACTGGTCAGTATACCACTGGACCTTACCATCCATACCACAAAGTACGAATCATACCCTCAAGTCGTATTGGGTTCAGAGACCATAATTCCAAGAAATTTTCTAAGGTCCAGCAACCAAGGTGTTTCAATTTGCTAAAGTAACCCTTTGCGACTAAAGTTCCCTAGCCAACTGCCCAAGGTCACTTAAGTGGATCAAAGGGCACAAAAATGCACACCGCTAACGCAGTGCTCTGAGTAGTTAAGTAGTTGCATCAAGTTCCAAATACCTAATTTTTGCTAAGTCCAAAAATGGATTTTAATCAGCTGCTTGAGATTTATTCGGAACTTCGTACATGTAAACAAACCATGCTACCATACCAAATTCAACATTCTGAACTCAATGGAACCATCAAAACTTTCATAAGAGATTGTTTGAACTAAATATGGGTCCTACACCTATAGTTCTATTTTTCATATAATCTATGCAATAGCCCAAAATGAGTCTAGAAGCCACGTAACATGAACCAAGGGTCCTTTTAGTCTAAAATTAATATTTTGGAGCTGATGGTGTTGTCGAAATTCTCATCTAAGGACATCTACATGAAGTTTTTATTTGATACCCATTCCTAAATAACAAAATCTCCAAAATAGGAAAATGAGCCTTAAACCCAATCGAACAGTTTGATAATCGAACTGTTTGATAATCGAACTAACAGTTTTGACAAGTCATAAATATTTTGTAACCATTGTGGGAAAGATCAAAGCACAAAAAATATACTCAAATAAAGAAATGACCCAGAGGGTTATTACAACTTCTTTGGGATTTATCTAAAAATTATAGGCGAAATGGTCTACTGGACACTTATACTTGTTCCAGTTTGTAAAGTGGACACATCTACTTAGCTCTTTGTCATGTAAACCCTTCAACCCATCAAAATACAAGATTTTAAACCCTTTTGACCATGTATGTGGCTCACTCTCCTTTAAAAAAATCCACATCATATCCAAGTTACATAAATCAATGACATGTCATAATATCTTCATTAATTAATTTTTAAAATTATTAATTAATAAAATTAAATATAAAATAAATAAAAAATAAAAAAATTATTTTTAAAATAAAATTCATCTCCAACATTATTTAAAAATAAAAAATAACAATTTATATCATATTGATATAACTTAATCAATTTATAATATAAATCAGGATTTATATATCATAAAAATATGATTCAAAATCATAAAATTTTGTAATTTATATTACAAAATCAAAAAATTCAACAACGAAGATGAGGTTTGACTCAAGATTTTGCTATATATCATATAATTAAAAACTTCAACAACAAGAAAATTTATCTCCACCATTATTTAAAAAAATCATCTCTACCATTAAATAAAAAATAAAATAATAAATTAAAATTTATTTTTTGTAATAAAATTCATCTCTGCCATTATTTAAATATGAAGAATATCAATTGATATCATGTTGATATAACTTAATTAATTCATAATATAAATTAAATTTTATATAGCATAAAATTTGTAGGGGGTGTTCTGGCTGATGTGAGGGTGTTATATGTGTATGTTGAACGGAGGGGGAAGAAAGGAAAAGTTTCACTGGTATGGTGATGGTAATTCTATGTGGATGTGGTGGATGTGGTGGATGAGGACGACTATTGGTAGGGAAGAGGTAGGCTGGTGTGGTGGTGGTTATGCTGCATAGGGAAGAATGGTGGATAGGGTGGGGGATGTAAAGGGTGGTGGGGAAACAGGGGAGGGTACTGGATGGGAGAGGATATTGGACGGGTTGGGGGGCAGGAAAGGGGAGGGTGAAGAATAAGTAAGATTTTAGGTTTATTTTTTCAATTTATTGTTTTAATATTTTTAAATATTATATATTTTTTTAATCACCCGCCCCAAAAAATACGTGCAAACACACGTTTTACACCTTAGTAATTTAATGCCAAATATGCATCAAAAGGGTTTAAAATATTAAGTTTTATTGAGTTAAGGGGTTCAGATGAAAAGATTCTAAGTAGAGGTGTTTACTTTATAAATCAGGATAAGTACAAGGGTCCACCAGACCATTTTGCAAAAATTATATTATTTTAGAAATCACTTGAGACAACAATTACAATTTCTTTACTTGGTAATTATTTCATGGAGATTTATTTAGAGATATATTACCTAGCGATTCATTGTTTATTACTGTAATACCCCATACTTTTTCCCATCTTGAAATCATCTCAAGAATGTTAGAATCTTACTTTGAAAGATGAATCCACTTTTGTACATGTGGTATTTTTAATATTTCCACTTTTTGTCATGTGGAAAATTCAATAAGCTTTCCATCGATATAGAATTCGCCTAAATCCGATAACTAGGTAAGAAGTTATGACTATTTCAAGTTCCCATCATAAAACAGGGTCATATTGGTCAGTGTCGCGCCACGCCACAAGCTAAAATGACAATTGTCCTTTTACAGTGTCTCAGCACGATTTCCTATACGTCGCACCAAAGTTTCAGGCCACAAAAGAAGGGTCAATGCGATGGCTCCGCATCGTGCCATCCCTTAATTTCTCAATTGTCAAAATCCAGTGACACGGCATAATTGCACCGTGTCGCGCCAAAGGTCCAATTTGGGAAATTTTCACTGAAATTAAATGGCATGTCCCACCCCTATTTAAGCTCTTTAACACGTGATTCAGCCACTTTTCACCTAAAATATACTAGTTTCTCTCAAGTTTCTCTCAAGAACAAGGTAGGGTTTTCATAGAAGATCCAATTTCAAGAAAGTTTCATCGTCAATCTTCATGAAATCACGAACCAAGGTATGTATAGTGTTTATTCATGGACTCCTTTCATCCATGAATCCCAAAAATCTCTTTTCTAAATTCAAGTTTATGGATTTTCTTATTAATTTCATGATTGGGCTACTTTTGTTCATGTGGATAATGAGAAATTGAATTTTACTCCATGTTGGGTGATAAATTTTATATGGGTTAAATTATTATAGATATAGATTTATGCATACCAGCATATTCAAAGTACTGATGCGTTTGCGCTATAGTGTCTTATACCATAGGTTCAGAGACACGAGCTCCATAGCAACAGCAGATTCCAGATATCTACAGACAGAGTTAGAAGTAAGTCCTTATCTTTTGAGGATATGATTATTTCCCTATTATATCACTAATTAGTTTATTAGTTAGAGTTATATGGGGACATTACCTATCAACTGCTTACTCAGATAGTTCAGTCAGTTAGAGGCTTTCTAGACTATCATGTTTCACACTTCAGTATGTTCAGTTTTGTTTTGGGTATTTTATTACCCCACTCAGATGTTATATCATTCATATCATGTTTAGTATTGAACCTTATGGCCTTTCAGTTTATATTTCCGTATTATAAAGTATTTTATGCAGTATACAGGTTCAAATATCAGTCATGGGTTAACTTATGGTCCTTTGGGGTCATGAGCACCGTGTAGCATTCCGGGTACCATATTTAGGGTGGTACAAACTTGGTATTAGAGCCTAAAGTTCAATAGAATCCTAGGAAGTCTAAAAGCCGCATCTAGTAAAGTTTTGTACATGAGTGAGTTGCACACCACTTTTATGTACATGAGGCTATAAGATGTTTTAGGAACAGTTTCCCCTTTTTCAGTATTCATGTCGTTCTAGTGAGCATAATCTCAAGTCAATCTCTCAATCTAATTCGTTTCTCTCTTTCTTCTATATAACATGCCTCCTAAAAGAAGAAATGGGAATCAGCCAGCCCCTCAGCCTGAAGAACCTTTGTGCGAACATATTTCTCATGTAGAGTTCTGAGCAGTATTCATAATTCTTGCTAACTCAGTTACTGTTCAAAATCAGTGACCATCTATTATTCTAGCCAATTCAGTTGCAGCCAGAATTTGGGACTTCACCCAAATGAATCCTTCATCCTTTCTCGGGTCTAAGTTAGATGAGGAACCTCAGGAATTCATTGATCAGGTTCAGAATATGGCAGACATCATAGGGGTGACTACTGATGAGAGTACTGAGCTAGATGTATATCAGTTGTAGGATGTGGCTCATACTTGGTTCAAACAATGGAAGTCATAGAGGTCATATGATGCAGGTCCTATAGAGTGGGAGGAGTTTGTCACTTCATTCTTAGATAGATTCTTTCCCTAAGAGCTTAAAGAGGCTAAGGTACTAGAATTCATTCTCAGGTAGGGCAATATGATAGTGAAAGAGTATTCTCTTAAGTTTAGTCAATTAGCCAGATAAGCCCCTCATGTGTTTGCAAACAGCAGAGCCAAGATGAGTAAGTTTGCTTCAGGGGTAAATGATAGCGTGGTAAATAAGTATAGATCTGCCATGCTAAATAGTGACATGACTTTAGCTAGGCTTATGACTCATGCTTAACAGATAGAGAAATAAAAGATTAAACAGATGGAGAAGCAAAATAAGAGAGCAAAGACAGGTAGTTTCAACTTCGCTCAGCCTAAATTAGAAGAAGGAAACTGTTCCCAATTTTGTCCCAAGTCATCAGTTCCAGCCCCTTCTTCAGCCAGTGCTCCAGTTCCTAATTTTAGGGAGGGTAACAGAGATAGAGCGCCAGGGTCTAGGTCTCAGGACAGTGTTAGCAATGCCCGAACTAATCTCCTTTGTCAGACTTGTGGTAAGAACCACAAAGGTGTTTGCAGAGCTGGTAGCAATGTCTGTTTTGGTTGTGGCAAGCTAGGCCACAGAGTTAGAGACTTCCCTCAGTCACGTTATTAGAGTCAGCTTTGCTCCTCAGCTCAGTCTGATCGCTTGAATCAGCATGATGCCACCACCAGTGCTACTAGTGGGCAACACCTAAATCATCTTTATGCTCTTCAGTCCCAAAAGGATTAGGAAAATTCTCCTGATGTAGTTACTGGTACATTACAGATCTTTCATATGCATATTTATGCTTTGCTAGATCCAGGAGCTTCTTTGTCTTTTATTACTCCCTATATAGCAGGTGATTTCGAAATCATTCCTGAAATACTCGCAGAGCCCTTTTCAGTCTCTACCCCAGTAGGTAAAACCATCATAGACTAGTGGGTATACAATAACTGCCCGATTATGATATTTTAGAAAGTTACTTCAGCAGACTTAGTTGAATTAGAGATGATTGATTTTGATGTCATTCTGAGTATGGATTGGCTTCACTCCTGCTATACCATAGTCAACTGTAAAAATAGAATAGTCCAGTTTCAGTTTCTGAATGAACCCATCCTTGAGTGGAAGGGTAGTACTTCAGCATTCAGAGGTCAACTTATTTCCTACCTTCGGGCATGAAAAATGGTATCTAAAGGATGTATCTATCATCTTGTTTGAGTTAAGGACACTAGTTCTGAAACTCCCAGCCTTGAATCAATTCCAGTTGTAGGTGAATATTTAGATGTCTTTCCCGAAGATCTTCTAGGAATTCCTCCTGAAAGGGAAATAGACTTCGTCATTGATCTTCTTCCAAATACTCAGCCTATATCTATTCTGCCATACAGAATGGCACCAGTAAAACTCAGAGAACTGAAAGAACAATTGAAGGATCTCTTAGATAAGGGATTCATTAGGCCCAGTGTTTCCCCGTGGGGCGCTCCATTATTATTCATGCACAAGAAATATGGTTCTCTTAGAATGTGTGTAGACTACCATCAACTCAATAAGGCCACGATCAAGAACAAGTATCCTCTTCCCAGAATTGATGACTTGTTTGATCAACTTCAGTGTGCCAGTTATTTCTCTAAGATAGACCTCAGATCTGGCTATCATCAGCTCAGAGTTAGAGAATGTGACATTTCAAAAACAGATTTTCGTACTCGGTATGGTCATTTTGAATTCTTAGTTATGTCCTTTGGTCTTACCAATGCCCCAACAGCTTTTATGGACTTGATGTATCGTGTGTTTAAGCAGTACTTGGACATGTTCATCATAGTCATCATAGATGATATTCTGGTCTATTTCCGCAGTGAGCATGATCATGCAGACCATCTTGGAATTGTACTTCAGACTTTTAGAGAACATCAGCTATTTTCCAAATTTAGTAAGTGTAAATTTTGGCTAAGGTCAGTAGCATTCCTTGGTCATATTGCTTCCGGTGATGGCATTAGAGTGGATCCTCAAAAGACTGAAGCAGTAAGAAATTAGTCTCACCCTATCTCTCCATCAGATATCAGAAGTTTCTTGGGTTTGGCCGGCTATTCTAGACAATTTGTTAAGGGATTTTCTTCTATTGCATCCCCTATGTCTAGATTGACTCAGAAAGAAAGTCAAGTTTCAGTGGTCAGATCCTTGTGAAAAGAATTTTTAGAAGTTGAACACTCGACTCACCTTAGCTCCAGTATTAGCTCTTCCAGATAGTCTAGATGGTTTCATAGTGTATTGTGATGCATCTAGAGTAGGTTTGGGTTGTATCCTTCTACAGCATAGTAATGTCATAGCCTACGCCTCCAGATAGCTTAAGCCTCATGAGAGGAATTATCCTACTCATGATCTTGAGTTAGCAGCTGTAGTCTTTACCTTAAACATTTGGAGGAATTACCTAGACGATGTTTATGTTCATGTGTTCACTAATCATAAAAGTCTTCAGTATGTCTTTTCTAAAAAAGATCTCAATCTTCATTAGAGAAGGTGGTTAGAGCTCTTGAAAGATTATGACATGAGTGTTCTTTATCATCCGAGCAATGCCAACATAGTGGCCGACGCTCTCAGTAGACAATCCATGGGTAGTGTTTCTCATGTTAAGGACAGTAAGAAGAAGTTAGCCTAGGAAGTCCATCAGCTTACCAGACTAGGAATTCACTTAGTTGATACAGAAGAGGGTCATATATGGGTTCAGAGTAGTTCAGAATTATCTCTAGTTTCCGAGGTAAAAGAAAAGAAATATAGAGATTCCATCGTTGTCAATTTGAAAGAGTCAGTTCAGGAATAGAAAGTAGAGGTTTTCTCTCAAGGGGGAGATGGTATTTTGTATTGTCATGGTCATCTCTGTGTTCTAGGTGTAGATGATATAAGGAAGCGAATTCTTTCAGAAGTGCATGGTGCATGCTACTCTATTCATCTAGGGGCCACAAAGATGCACCGCGACTTATGAGAAGTCTATTGGTAGAGTGGGATGAAGAGAGATATTGTAAAGTTTATGGCTAAGTTCTCTACATGTCAGTAGGTTAAGATAGAGCATCAGATGCCTAGTGGTCCTATGCAGGAGTTCATTATTCCTACTTAGAAGTGGAAAGAAGTGAACATGGACTTCGTGATGGGTTTGCCTCAAACTCATCATCAGCATGATTCAGTCTAGGTCATTATAGAAAGAATGACCAAATCATCCCATTTTCTTCCAGTGCATACCTCTTATTCAACCGAGGATTATGCCAAACTCTACATCAGGGAGTTGGTCAGATTGCATAGTGTTCTGCTATCTATTATCTTAGACATAGGTACCCAGTTTACCTTTTATTTCTGGAAAGTGTTCTAAAAGGGTCTTGGTACCCAAGTTCATCTTAGTACAGCATTTCATCCTCAGATCGATGGTCAAGTAGAAAGGACCATTCAGATGTTAAAAGATATGCTAAGGGTGTGTACAATTAATTTCAAGGGAAGTTAGGATGACCACTTACCTTTGATTGAGTTTGCATACAACAACAGCTATCATTCCAGTATTCAGATAGCTCCATTTGAAACTCTCTACGGTAGTAGATATAGAACTTTAATTGATTGGTTCAAAGTTACTGAGGCCTCAATCATAGGTCCTGACTTGGTATTCGACGCCTGAGAAAAAGTCCAGTTGATTAGACAAAGAGCACGGGCTGCTCAGAGCCAACAGAAGTCTTATGCAGATGTTCGTAGAAAAGATCTCGAGTTTCAGATTGGTGATTATTTCTATCTAAATATCTCTCCTATGAAGGGAGAGAAGATATTTAACAAGAAGGGAAAGCTCAGTCCTTGATATATTGGTCTCTTCAAAATTCTTCGTTGCTTTGGCAAGGTAGCCTATGAGCTTAAATTGCCTTTAGATCAAGCCTCGGTTCATCTAGTCTTTCACATCTCTTTGCTCAAGAAGTACATAGGTGACCCATCAGTTGTTGTCCCTATTCAGAACATTGATGTTTAGAACACTCTCTCTTATAAAGAGATTTCAGTCAAAATATTAGACTATTAAACTCATAGATTGATGAACAAAGAAGTCCCTCTAGTTAAGGTTCTTTGGCAAAATCAGTCCGTTGAGGGAGCTACTTGGGAAGCAGAGGTAGACATGCGTACCAAGTATCCTCACCTCTTCTTCACCAACTTAGATCAAGCTCAAGATAACAGTTCACCTTTAGCTTACTCAGTTTTATGTTCAATGTTCATCAAAACTTGGTATGCAATTTCATGCTCATGTTCCCATTATAAATTTGGTATCAAGTACCATTCCATATACAATCACTCACTCATGTATCAGTTCAGTTATGTAATTATGCATCAGACATTCATTCTCATTATGAGAAACTTAGTTCTTCAGAACACTCAGTCATGAATTCATGAATCAGTTACACATGCATCAGATATGTATGTTCAGTATGATATGTTCAGTTATCAGTCATGTCAGTCATGAGATCGTGTTCCAGTTATTCATGTTCAGTATGTATGTTAGTTGTATTTTCTCCCCTCTCAATCAGTCTCATTCAAGGATAAATGTTCTCAAGGGGAGATATTGTAATATCTCATACTTTTACCTAGCTTGAAATCATCTCAAGAATGTTAGAAACTTACTTTGAAAGATGAATCCACTTTTGTACAAATGTATTTTCAGTATTTTCACTTTTTGTCATATGGAAAATTCAATAAGCTTTCTATCGATATAGAATTTGCCTGAATCTAATAACCAGGTAAGAAGTTATGACTATTTTAAGTTCCCATTGTAAAACATCGTCATATTGGTCAGTGGCGCGCCGCGGCACAAGCTAAAATAGAAATTGTCCTTTTCCAGTGTCTCAATGCAATTTCCTCTACGTCGCACCAAAGTTCCAGGTCGTAAAAAGGGGGTAATGCGATGGCTCCACGTTGCGCCATCCCTCAATTTCCCAATTGTCAAAATCCAATGAAACGGCACGATAGCGCCGTATCGCGCCAAGGGTCCAATTCAAGAAATTTTCATTGAAATTAAATGACGCATCCAGGGTTAAAAGGGTCAACTTCCCACCCCTATTTAAGCCCTTTAACACGTGATTCAACCATTTTTCACCTAAAATATACTAGTTTCTCTCAAGTTTCTCTCCAGAACAAGCTAGGGTTTTCATAGAAGATCCAATTTCAAGAAATTTTCACCGTCAATCTTTATGAAATGACAAACTAAGGTATGCATAGTGTTCATTCATGAACTCCTTTCATCTATGAAGCCCAAAAATCTCTTTTCTAAATTCAAGTTTATGAATTTTCTTATGAATTTCATGATTGGGCTACTGTTGGTAATGTGGATTATGAGAAATTTAATTCTACTCTATGTTGGGTGATAAATTCTATGTGGGTTAAATTATTATAGATATAGATTCATTCATACCAGTACATTCAAAGTACTGACGAACTTGCGCTATGGTATCTTATACCATAGGTTTAGAGACACGAGCTCCATAGCAACAACAGATTCCAGATATCTGCAGACAGAGTTAGAAGTAAGTCCTTATCTTTTAAGGACATGATTATTTCCCTATTATCTCATTAATCAGTTATTAGTTGGATTTAGTTGGGGACATGTCCCATCAACTCCTTACTCAGATAGTTCAGTCAGTTAGAGGCTTTGTAGACTATCATATTTCAGACTTCAGTATGCTCAGTTTTGTTTTGGGTATTCTATTACCCCACTCAGATGTTATATCATTCAGATCATGTTCATTATTGAACCTTATGGCCTTTCATTTTATGTTTCTGCATTATAAAGTATTTTATGCAGCATACAGGTACAAATATCAGTCATGGGTTAGCTTGTGGTCCTTCGGGCTCATGAGCACCGTGTAACATTTTGCGTACCAGATTTGGGGAGCTACAATTGCATCATAAATCTAAAAATAATAATAGTATGTTTGTTAGGTGATATTAACTTATAAATATTTGTATTATGATTTAAGCATCAATATCTTATGATTTTATTTTTTATTATCATATTATGTTTCTAATTGCAAACCAAGTTATTCTTGTAGATATATATATTCAATGTATATTAGTATATGTCACAATTCAATTTCTTGAGTCATAATGGCACCTACTTTAATCCACCGGTAAGTAAGTCAAATTATACCATGTAATGGTGAATAACATGCTAACCGGCGGAAGACAAGGAAATAAATATACAAAATATTATAATATGCTATGAGAATAAAGATACATACATATATGCACACTATACAAAAAAGAAAAGAGGACAAAATACCAAATGGAATCCCCCAAGACCTGGTAAGGTCAATACAAGAGCCACTAAGACAAAAAGAGTACTAGATACTATAAGAATATACATCATAGTCTATGAATATACAAAACAAGACTATAAAAAAAATACAAGGAGGATAAACTCTGGACTATGAAGGCTCATCCGATCTCCAAACAGTAGCACAACTCGAGGATGTCATCAATGATAGTGACTCATACTCGAATCTGCATCAGAAATACAAAAATATAGTATGAGTATCAAAATCATGGATACTCAGTAGGCATTTTATGTTGTCTAAGATAAATTACAACAAAAGAATAAATAAAGTGCGACTATTTAAACCTTAGTAAATAAATAAGGGCAAAATAAAAATAATAGGCTAAACTAGGTAACCGCAATAAGTATAAAGCAAACAACTCAAAAGCGATTATAAAATCCTATTTATAATGAAACTAGGCCTCTATAAATTCAGAAGTCACAAAAAAGAAAAAATAAATCCAACTGAGATCCTATAAGCATAGTGGATACAAACAAAGATTAACATTAATGTAAGGATGGAATAACAAAATAATAAATGTAAAACGTGCCAACATATGTAATATGTGTACTTAATACTCCTCTCCATCTACAACCACAAGTATTATCGATCTTTACTAAATTTTCAATCCAAAAATCAGTATTAATAAAGGTAACAAATATGAGACTTCAAACAAAACTAGGAATAATATCATGATAGTAAATGTCAGACTCAAACAAAAATTGATATATAATAATAATGTCTTGGGTGACAGAATCGAATCATATTTACCAAGTAGGCTAAAAGTAGCGATATTCTAGAATTGTAATCTATCTCAAGTCCATTTAATATCAACTCTAATTCCAGGCGTCCAAATCTCTTTATGTAGAATAGGTCCTAATTATTAAATCAAAGGTTGTAGTTTAAGGTCAAGTACCACCCTACTCGGGGTTACAAAGCTAAATAAGCTTATATATTGACTAAGTTAGACAAAAATTCAAGGATAATCCTAAGGAAGACGATAGTGATCATTTAGGTACACAGGGAACTATTCTAGACATTCTATCTTATAAAGATCCGATGGGACTTACTACCAGTCCTGAAAACCCAATCTATGTGTAATGACTTTCCAGGTCTTTTCTACATTTCTACCCATTTTATCCATTTAGAGCTTTCCTATAGCTGACCCAAGTTATTTATGACTTGCTAAAGCTAACGGTTCAATAATTGGGTAGTTTATTTAATACATAGAGACAATTCCCTAATTTAAATCCTCACTGGTAAGAATTGGCTAATAGGAGAAAACTTTACTCAAATGATCTCGTATGCTAATTCTGACAGTTCTAGAAACTCTAAAACATCGATTTTAGGTTAGGGTGACCGTTGGTTTGAGACCCAGGGCATCCAAACTCATTTGGGCTAGCTATTGGTTGGAAGTTAATAAAAATGGCACATAGGTGTGGGACCTACTTTTCATCAAAACAACCTTGGATGAAATTTTAACTATGCTATTGAGTTTGGAATGTCAAATTAGATAGGATAGCATAGTTTATTTACATATATGGTATTCCAAATAAATCCTAAGGGATTGTGGAAACTTGGAAAAGTCCAAATCTCCAGCTGGTATACTCAACTGGTGCATCGGTATTAGAGGTTCTTTGGGCGATTTAATAGAGGCCGCTTTAGCAGCAAGTTGGTTGCAAAAGCGCAAACTATTTTAGCTCTGTTTTTCCACTTTAGCAATATTCCAGGTGATCACGGGAACCGCTTTAGCGGCACCTGGGCTCTTTAGCACTGAAATGCCCCAGGTAATAACCTAAGTCATAACCAAATTAGTTTGTTATTGGCCAAGGTTTTTCTTGGTTACAGGAGAATCCTCTCAAGTCGTATGATCATGTGATGAGTGGTTAGGGTCCATTCATATGTTGTCCAGTGTCTAAGTCCTTGGTATTCTGTGATGGTCACGATCGTATGGAATAATGACTAATGGAACTAGGAAGTTATATGTCTGACAGTATGTGCTGTCCAAATCTCTTAGTGATGACTCAATGGTAAGATTCATATATTATAGTGACAAGTCAATGGCTTGAATCGTAACCATAGATGGGATTTTTATAACTTTAAGCTGGGGTACTTTGGACATCTCCCACCCCAAGCCCTTAAGTCCCCACTGTGGAATCGATCCAGAGATTCCTCCACCCCAACTACTGTTGGACCAGGGACCAGCCCAGGATCCACTGTGGTTTATTTCTTCTTCACTACTCTGAGATGAATTGGTTTAGGTCTTGGGGTTAGTTGGTAGTGCACCTTTTGATAGCACAATCCACAGATAGAAGAGCTATTGAGGTAGGGGAATAGTTTGTAGCTATGGGTACCAGACAACTTTCAGGATTTGCTATGGTCACTATGAGTTCTGGGTGATATCGTTTGGGTTGACCAATACCCTAGTAGTATTTATGGATTTAATGAACTGCATAATCAGGCCTTATTTTGATTCCTTCATGATTGTGTTCACTAATGTCATCTTTATGTATTTGACGAGTAGAGAGGAGCATATGCAATATTTGAGCATTGTGCGCTAGACCTTAAGGGATCATAGGCTTTTTGCCAAATTCTCAAAGTGTAACTTCTGGCTTGAGTCAGTGATATTCCTAGGACATATAGTGTCTATGGATGAGATTATGGTGGACCCAATAAAGATTGAGGCTAATCATGATTGGGTTAGGACTACATATCCCTCGGAGGTTTAAAGCTTCATTGGTTTGGCCAGTTATTATTGGAAGTTCATTGAGTATTTTGCTACTATTGCAGCATCGATGTCTAGATTGACTTGGAAGAAGGTTCCTTTTTAGTAGTTCGAGGAGTGTTATTCGTGCTTTTAGAAGCTCAAGAGTTTTCTTACTTTAGCTCCTATATTGGCTCTTTCTATTAACGATAAGGGATTCACCATATTTTGTGATGCTTTTAATATTACTTTGGGTTGTGTGTTGATGCAGTAGGTTCAAGTTATTGCTTATGTATCGAGGCAGCTGAAGGTGCATGAGTGCAACTACCTTACTCATGATTTGGAGTTGGCCACGATAGTTTTAGCACTTAAGATTTTGAGGTGTTATCTTTATGGCATGCATTGAGTAGATTTAGTGTTGCCATTTTGAGGATATGGGACTTGGTATTATTCATGATCAAGTGTTGTGTGGTGAGTCTAGGAGGGCTAATATAGATTCTGAGGGTATTATAAGATTTGATGGTTGGATTTATATTCCAAGGGTTGGAAATTTAATTCAATCAATTTTTCTTGGGGGTCACATCTTAAAATATTCTATTCACCTTGGTATAACTAAGATGTGAATAGATTAAAGGCATAATTAGTGATGGAGTGGCATGAAGAGAGGTGTGGTAGACTTCTTGTTTCCTATTTCATCAGCAGGTAAAGGCCGAGCATCAAAGACCTGATATCTTTATTCAAAGGTTGCCTATTCCCAAGTGAAAGTGGGAGCAAATCACCATGGACTTCGTTAGTGGTTTAACGCGCACTTCCTGTGGTATTTGGGTCATTGTAGATTGGTTAACCAAATTGGTATATTTCTTTCCTATTTAAATAGCCTTCAACACCGAGAGATTAGCCCATATCTATGTTCAAGAGATAGTTTATTTTCATAGTGTTCCTATATTTATCATTTTAGACTGAGGCTCAGTGTTTACTTCTATCTTATAAAGATAGTTTTAGGAGGATTTGGGTACTCAGTTGGATCTTAGCATAACCTTTAACCCTCATAGCAACGATCAGTTCGAGTAGATTATTCATGTTCTTGAGGATATGCTTCGAGCTTGTGTTTTTTATTTTGGAGGACAGTGGGAGAAATACTTAGCTTTAGAGGAGTTTACGTATAATAACAACTACCATTAGAGCATTGAGATGGCACCATTTGAGGCATTGTATGGTGGGTGTTGTCACTCTTTAATTGGTTGGTTCAATAGCTTCGGGATTAGAACTTGTGGTACTGAATTGCTTTAGGAGTCGTTGGACAGAGTCAGGGTGATTTGAGATATGCTGTGATAAGCTCAAAGTAGGGACAAGGCTTATAAAGATCATAGATTTTGTGCCTTGAGAATTGGATTTGATCATTGGGTATTCCTCTATGTATCTCCCATGAAGGGCCTGATAAGATTTGGAAGGAAAGGCAAGCTTAGCCTTAGATATATTAGATCTTTTGTGATCCTTCCCATAGTTGGAGAGTGTGATGACTTGATTATTGTGAAATATTCATTTTTATGTAATTTAACCATTTTACCCCTTCTTGTGGTTGCTACGTGATGTTTCTAGGGTGTGGGAATGTTTGGCATTGTTCTCTATGTATTATTGTGTATTTTGTGCATATTTATGGTTTTTAGAGGTTAAAAAGGCATTATAGTTGACTTGGGTCAACATTTATTATTCTGTGTCAGATGGCAAAACCAACCACGCCAACAGATTTGGAATGTTGATTTTAGGTTAGTAACATAGTTGGTGTGATTTTATGGCTTTTGTATCTCATTTTGGCCCTCAATTTAGAAAATTTTGAAATTAGATCTCTATGTCAATTCTGTGGAAACAATCTATATTTGAAAATTTGATGTCACTATTGAGTGTGGAGCATCAAATTTAATAGGGTAGCATAGTTTTATTGATCTCTTAGGATCCCGCATGAATCTCGAGGGGTTGGCAGAGACTCGAAAAGTTTCCAAGTCCAACATGTGCACCACCTAGTTGGTGCAGCTGCTAAAGTGCCATTTTGACCGCTTTAGCGATGGGCTAAAGTGCCATTTTGACCACTTTAATGACTCAACTCCCAATTGGGAAGGGGCGCTTTAGCAGGCCTTGTCGGCTTTAGTAGACTAGCATGCAAGTGGGTACTACTAAAGCGGTACTTGACTACTTTAGTGGTGATTGCTAAAGCATCCATTTGACCTCTTTAGCGGTCAACACTAGTACTATGTATAAATAGATTTTTTCTCATTTTTTCACCATTTTGAGACATAACTTTTGATTTAGAGCTTTTGGATGATTTCTTCCATTTTAAAGCTTGGGTAAGCTCCAAATTCCTATTTCAATTATTTCTCTTCGATTCTTATCATCTAAAGCATGCTAAAATACAATTTCAGAAGTGAAATTTGGGAATTTTGGTCTGGAAGGCCTAAAATAGTTTTCTTCGAATTTAAACCTCATTTTTACCTATTTTTACTTAGGTTTTGTTCTATGGATTCTTTTAATCAAGGGCAATGTATTTATGAACTAAAATTTTGGTTTTACCCTTCTTTTTTGAAAATTTATTTTAGGGGTCCGTTTTGAACTAGACTAAAAAATAGGCAATATAGATATATTGGTTTTCATTTGATGTATAGATTTTATATTTGCATTTTTTTGGTTTTGAGGCCGTTCGCGAGGAAAAGGATCTATGTTGAAGGCTTGTGGACCAAGTTTTCTCATTCAAGGTAGGTTATGACTTAACTTTCTTCAGACCGAATTGGATAGTAAATACTGATATAAAACCATGCTATAGGTATGGATACTCATCATGAAAATGGTAGTATTTTTATTATGTGCTCGTGTGGGGGCCTATGTTGATGTTATTGGTGCTTTGAGATATTGTTTGATATGTGTGACCTGGGTAGGGTCTTGTATGATCTTCTTGGCTTTGTGTATATATATTTGGTTGTTTTCTTCTCGGTGGACATGCAAAAGTTGGGGTTTATATTGTATCAATGACATATTACTTGCATATCTCACTCTAATAGTATATGTATTATACTTAATCATGAATGGTTGGTTTATTGAGTGGATTCTAGCTCACGTCCTTGAGTATTGGTTGGATTTGAAATTCTCATTCTAGTTTTGTTGTTAGCATTACGTCCTCATATCATATATATATTCAAGAGGCATTGATAACACTGTGGAAATACTGTTTTTCATGAAAATGTAACATCTTTAGAAAAGCCTCTGTCGAGGATCATGTGCTGGAGGGGCATTATAGATATTGGATTTGAATTGGTTATTGGATTGTATATGAGTTGCAAACCACCTATGGTTCCTACCTTAGGAACAGTGCTCGGTAGGTGTATACGGAGGTTGTGCGATAACCTTGGACATATCACATCATCATCATCACTGTCATTTTCATTGTATTTCATATATTATGTATCCTCTATGATTATACTTTCATGCTTGATTTGATTTCTATCTATACTGTACTTTTTTCCCCTTACTTGTACTTGGAGTATATGATATATTTAATAAATATTAGTAGAGACGGTGTGGGATACTGTTTGGGACATTTTCTAATTGCAGGTGATGTGTCCATAGTGTTTATTTATATACATTATTTTCTACTTTGCTTAGTTAGCCTATGCTACCTACTAAGTACAAATACACTGTACTCACCCCCACTATGCCCTTTTGGTGCAGATCCAAGTACGAGTGTAACTGATTTTGGGTGGTGCTAGGAGTATTTTTGAGGTAATGGTCGCCCTATATTTTTAGAGTCGACCATCAACCTCATTCTATTTGGTTCATGTCTTATTATACTTTCATACACAAACTTATGCTTTCTATCCGATTTTCAGTTGTATTATTTTTTAATTCGCGATGTCCTTAATTGTTCTTAAACTATGACACCGGGTTTTGGGGTGATTTATAGTTCATTGCTTTGTATGTTTCCACTATTATTGTATATGTATGGTTCAACTTTGTTCTAGAAGTCTTGGTTTAAGATTTTAGTGTTGTTTTCTCATTACATATCAATTTGGGTGGTTAGCTTACTTGTCAAGGCTTGTCGTAATAAGTGCTCTCATGATACTTAGTTTTTGGGTTATGACAAAGAGGTGGCATATGATTTAGCCTTACCCTTAGATTTTGCTTTTGCTCATCCTGACTTTTATATTTTTATGTTGCGATAGTATATTCCTGATACGTCTCATAGGCTTCGGTGGGACTTGGTTCAGTTGGATGAGCGATTGAGCTTTGTAGAGAAGTCGATGTTTATATTAGCCAAGGATGTTAGGTGGTTGTGCTCTAGGGAGATTCTAGTTGTTAAAGATTTAGTGGAGGCACCACCCAGTAGAGGAAGCTACTTGGGAGATTGGGAGCAAGATACGGGCCTAGTATCCATACCTATTCGAGGCTTCAGGTACATTTTATCCCTTTACTTTTGCAGACGAAAGTTCTATTAAGAATGGATATTGTAATGACCTTCTGAGTCAGTTTCTACATTTTTTTTCTTATTTTTGCTATTTTGAGCTTTCCAATAGCTTCCCTAAGCCATTTGACTTACTAGAGTTGACAATTTAGTTATTGAGCAATTCGTTTAATTCTTAGAGCCAATTCCTTATTTTGAAATCTTCATTGCTAAGAATTGGCTACCAGGAAAAAGCTTCATTCAAACAATCTCGTATGCCAATTTTGACAATTACAACAACTCTAGAACGTCGATTTTAGACTATGAGGACATTTGGTTTGGGTCCTAGGGCATCTGAACTTATTTCGGGCAATTGGCCGAAAGTTGATAAAAATGGCACATGAGTGTGGGACTAACTCTTCATTGAAACGACCTCAGATGATAATTTTGACTGTGCTATTGAGTCTAGAACATCAACATTGATTGGGAAGCATAGCTCTATCATGACCCGTGACTACCCCTAGTCATAACCTAATGCTTAGAACCACAAGTGATCCCAAGCTAACCCATGTACTAGCACGATGCTTGAGCAATTGATTTAAAATATATGTAAAAGCTAAATTTGCTTAGCGTAAGCATAATCATGACACAATTTGTTTCAAAAAGATATTGTTCAAAGTTCACAACACTATAATCTGAAAGAAAGAGGAACTTAAATTACATATTCTGACTATGACTGACCGTCTATGAAGACTCTACTAATATTGAGTATAGGTAGTCAACACATATCTCTAACCAATACATATGTATAAGAAAATATAATACAAGAACTGCAACTGACTTGAATCCTCGAAATATGAACTCATTACTTTCTAGATGAATGTTATGATCTATTTGACTATGATCCTAAGAGTAAGCACTTGAATCTACATCATATGCAAAATGCAGGTAGAAAAGGTATGCTATCAGTTCTTTGGAATGTACTGAGTATGTGAGATATGCACTTAGTCATGAAAATGCTTAAAATATGCTTTGAAATTAAGGACATAAACCATTTACTAAAATATACATTTAAAATATGTCTGTATGTAAAAGCTGTAAGGTATGGTGAAATTTCAAAATCATGAGTTAAAACATTTCTGTAAGCTGGGAAGTGGTAGAAACATGAATAGTATTTTGATCTCAAGTTAAAGCTGAATATATTGTAAAACTATCTAAGGGTCATGTATGAATATTGGGTCTGAAACTGTGGAATATGAGCTAATGTTGTGGCCATGTATAAACATGTGCTGTATAAAACTGAATAACTGAATAATTGAATACAAGGTCATGCATATCTGAACTAAAGCAAAAGCTGAACACAAATCGAGTACCGTTGGAGCTAACTAGAACCGACATTCCCCAATCTATAAAAAATAATGGTCCAAACTGTAACCCCAGTTGGAAGGGTGAAAGTACCTTGTCAGGGGTACTAACACTGGCTAACTTGGATCCACTAAACTAATGTCCTAATGGACTAGGGTGTCAGTCCATTACTGGCGGGTGACCCCTACTAAGGTGTCAGTCCTTAACTGGTGGGTGGCCCTTTATGACCTATGGTGGAAACATAGTTCTAGAACTCAGGGACTTCTACTAAATGTATCAGTCCTTAACTAGTGAGTGATCCTTCATCCCTACATTCTATTGGTGCTAAGTACTACTTCCAACTGAAAGACACTGAGACATAAACTAAATTTCTCATCATGATATCATTCTGAAAGTATCAACTATGTTTAGTCTGAATTGCTCAGAACGTGTAAACTGATTATGCATGAGTCCTTAGGTATCAGGTGTTCATAACCCACCAGCTTTGACTAATGCAAAATGAACATGATAATAATAAAAGGTGATCATAATAGCAAATTTCTTGAATAAAGCCTAAAATTCAACAACTGATTATAATGTGGAAATTCATGATTCTTGAACATGGGAAGATTCTATTCTTATGGAAAACGTATATTCATGGTTTAATTACAAAAGATTCTGAAGACATTAGGAAAAACTCATATAGCTTGATCATATGCTTGAAATTTGGGGTAAGATCATGGAAATCATACATGGGCATGATAATAGCATAAATGATATAATATGTTCCTAAGAATCCATGAATAACCATTAAAACATGCTTATGAGTGAAAATAATACCACGGGGGATTGAATTTAAGCTTAGAATAACAATTGGGTAAAAGTCTTTGATTATGGAAATCATAAAATTTATCAATAAAAAACAATAATTTGGGCATGAGATTGAAAGATATCCTCATTGAGTACCCACATACCTGATTACTTTTGATTCTTGAATTGACGTTTTGAGAATTTGAACTTGGAGATGAAAAACCCTAATTTATTGCTATGCAGAAGAGAAAATCATATGTTCTTGGAGAATTTTATGAGTTGTGTTGAGAATGAGGGATTTAGGGTTGTTTCGGCTTTTTATTCAGCCTTAAAATAGCTTAAATGATGTAGTTTTGGGGGTTAAAAAAAGTGGAAAAACATCAAAATCCCCTTAGAAACCATCTGGAAGTCTCCTGGAAATAGTTCTAATGACTTATGTCATGACTCATAGGGTCTCGCCATGAGTCATGTCCAGAAACCCAATTTCAGCCTCTACTGCCCAGACACGACTCCCTTCTAATGACCTATGATGTCTGATCATAAGTCTAGATTAGAGTCGCAGTCTCTGGGCAGATTTGATATTGCTTCAGTAATTTGGCCAAACATTTTATCTCGATATTCGATTAAGGCAAAATCTGTATTGTAGAAAAGCTAATTGAATTATCTATCTGTTTGTGGGTCGTGAGATAAAAAATTATAAGTGTACCAAATTTTTTGCTCGTTTGAAGTCAACTATAGTTATATACTTTACAAGAATTTAATTGTTAAGGGATATTTTGACTCGTCTATAAGCTAGGATCTATTTGAGTCCTTAATATGTGTCTAAATAACTATATAACTATCAAAATATGAGGTTTGATCTTAAATGAACTTAAAGAATGGTTCAAATATGGGCTTGGATTTTTGAGGTGTTACAAGTTCATTTGCATATATAGGATTCTGAATAAATCCCAAGGGGTCGGTGGAGACTTGGAAAAGTTTCAAGTCTAGTTAGTGCACTCAGCTAGTGCATCCACTTTAGTGGCCTAGACCAGCCTCCAACATGTCGCTTTAACAGCAAGTTGGACTTTAAAGAACAAGTCGCTTTAGCGCTGGCTTGTTTACTTTAGCGGCATGCCAGGTGTACACAGGTACCACTTTAGTAGCACTTGGGTGCTTTACGCTGATCGTTAAAACGACCCAGTTTCTAATATCAAAAGGTAATTTAGGGTGTTAGTGAGCTTGAAATACTTGTTTCTTCTTTGAATTCTTACTAAGTTCTCATTAATTCCATGGTTAATTTCTCAATCAATTCTTGAAATCCCTAGAATATTGGTGGATTAAATTTAGCACTATTTGGGCTTGAAATTTATCCATTCTTAAGGGTAAATGTTCCTTGAGCATAGATGGACGTGTTGATGATTTCAAAAGTGCAATTCCATTAGCAAGCCTTAAATGGGATTTTTACATGATTTTGGACCTGTAGCATCAAAATGCAATATGGGTACTATTTCTCTCATATTGATGAGTTGATTATGATTTTGATTGCATGGCATCATGCAAAAACTTCTCAAAAGGGAAAAACACTAATTAAGTATATTTCATTGGGTATTCATCGGCGTCGAGGTAGGCTAGATTTACCTTTCTTTTAGATTGAGCTTTATCGTAGAATACTTATGATAAAGTGCTATATATGGGTGGGAAATTAGGTCTTGGAGGTGTAATTAGTATAATTTGATACTTTTAGCCTATTAGGTAATCATAATTTAGGTGTATTTGACGTAGTTGCTCACACTTAGGATAGAATTGCTATCTTATGACTAAATATGGCCCATTTAACATCTAGAAGTGAATTTAGATGCATTAGCCTAGTCTGGGGTAGGTTTTTCCTAGGAATAAATTTCAAGGATTAGAAGTGGGCCCCTTCAACCCACCTTGGGCCATAACTATTATTAATTCCTAGTAAGTTTTTTAGGCGTATTGTATCCTGAACTTGCATATTTAGGAGCTTGAAGACGTTGGTTACATGATACTTATGCTAGGTTGATACTTGATAGTTGAGACTAGTTCTGTTCAAGTCCAACAATTTATGAGCTTTAGACTAGTTCGTTTTGACATTATTCATGATATGAGTTTTGATTCAAGTTCGGTATTTTATTATATAAGTTCTAGTTTAAGACCGCATTGAGGGGTTGCATATGACGGTTATGGAATTAGTTCTAGAATTCTTAGTTATGGATTGAGATACGATTATTTGTCATAATTCCGATTAGTTATTATCTTTGATTGTAATGTCCGGGCTTATGGGTTCTTATGTTGGGTTATTTATATTTTCCCACTTATTGGCTTATGGTGGCTAGTTTTATAGTGATATTTATGTGTTCTTTATGTTATTATTCTGAATTATTTAATTATTTACAACATTTGGATCATTATTCCAGGTTTGCCCTTTTGCCTTGACTTAGTTTTCTTATATTGCATATTATTATACTTATATTATGGTTTAGCTCAGTTGACCGATGTTGGCTACTGAGTACCCTTGGCTTTGGTACTCATACTACAATTATGTACCTTTTTGGTGCATATCCGAATACTAGTGGCCACTGTTGATGTCACGATCATGTTAATTTGAGTTTGGTGATAGGGTGATCTCAGTGCCGGAGTTTCCTTTTTTCCTTCTTTGATTTATATCTAGTCTTCCATAATTTGAAACTTATTTGTATTTGACTATTCTAATACACATATTCCTTTTGTCAGTAGCTCTTGTACCGACACTACTAGGTTGTGGGATGTAATTTTCATCTTATTTATCCTGGATATTAGTACTATTAACATTATTATTTACGCGATTTATTGTTGTAATTCTTTACTTGCAAATATTCAGCATCTATGCCATTTTCCCACCAAATTAGCCCATTGTCCATGGCTTCGAGCTACATTTGGCTTAACTAATGGTGGGATAAAATAGGTGCCATCATGACTTCAAAATCAGGTCATGAAAATAATAGTCCTAAAGGATAATCATAAGTTATTATTAGGGAATATGAGGCCAAAATATGTTGAGAAGGGCCCCCAATCTGCTATAGTAATCAACAACCGTTAAAAGGATACCAGAGCGAGAAGAACCCACCCAAAACTAGAAGATTAACATTATAATACTATAATCAAGCAAAGTCTAGAATAAGGGTAAGCCTAGCCAACTTGAATATGGAGACTGCCGAAAGCACGCAAAGTCCTCTACACCAGAGCTTTGCCCTTTCAAGAAGCCTCTATTCCTTAAAATGCTATCAAAATAATGCTATACACATAAAGATGAGAAATCGATACCCATATTGAATATTTATGGTCCGAATAAGAAATTGAGCCAAAAATATCCCATGGGGTCTACTTGTAGAATTATAAAATTGAAATTATAATAACGTCCCTCTCATCTCAAGAATTATTTTCCTCAAAATTGGGCGTGTTCTGAGCTCAAATAATCCTAAAAGAATTCTTGAATAAACTTGAAAATAAGAACTAATAAGAGAAATAAAAAGAAACTTAACCAAAAAATTTACAAGATTAAGAAGAGAAGAATGATCACAAAGGCTCCTGCAACACAATCCCAACTTCAATTATCTTTTCCCATACTTTTTCAAGATCTCAAACTCTCTAATGGAGTTTTACACTTTGATTTTGAAGTTGAAATTTCAAGGATATGATATATATATCTTATAGTTATATCTGAAAATATAATAGTTATATCTTGTAGTGACCCTTCATGTAATTTTTCATATTTACACTTATTTTTTCCATTAGAGATTTCCTATAGATACCCCAGATCATTTATAACTTGTTGGGATTGATAATTTGTTTACTGGGTAGTTCGTTTGGTTCTTAGCGCCAATTTCTTGGTTTGAAGTCTTTGATGGTTTCAAATGGCCACTGGGTAAAAACTTCAGTCGTATGATCATGTATGCAAATTTTAACTATTATAATAACTTCAGAATGTCAATTTTAGGCTAGGTGGACTCTTGGTTCAGGTCTGGAGGCACCCGGGCTCATTTTGACCTTTGGTCAGAAAGTTAATAAAATAGAAGTTGGGTATGGGACCCACTTTTTGTTGAAAATAATCTCAGATGAAAATTTTGACTGTGCCACTGAGTTTAGAACATCGAATTTAATAAGGAAGCATAGTCTGTTTGCATATACAGGATTCCAAATGAATCTCAAGGGGTTGACGAAATTCCCAAGTCTCAGTTGTTATGGTGCACCCGCAATCACGGGTCATGGATTACGAATAGCAATCTGGAAGAACCCAGCAAGTTCCATGATTGGGATACTATGTGTAGAAATAGTGACTTACCTAGCAGCCATTAGATTCTGCGATCACTAGATTTGGGCATAGTAACGACTCCGGAACACCTGGGAAGGGTATAAATATTCCCTTTTTGGCATATTTTCACCCTTCTTCATCCATTTACAGTAGAGTTAAACCCTATAATATTGAGAAAGCTTGGGGTTAGATCTTGTGGGTTATTTGGGGAGCTTGGATAACGATTATTACACAATTCTCCTTCAAAATTATGGTAAGATTTCTTTATGTTCTTGGTTGATTTTCCCTTTTATTCCTGAAAACCCTTCAAACTTGCTGACTTCATTTTAGCACCAATGTATTTCGCCTATTTTCGAGGGTAATTACTCCTTGAGCATAAGGGAATATTGGGTTGGCTTTGGAAATGCAATTTTTGGAAATGGGACCCACTTGGGATTTTTGAGTAATTTTGGACCTGAAGCACAATAGTGCAATATTGGATCATTATTCTTGTCTTGCTGAGTAGATCGTAATTTTGATAGCGTGGCATCTTGCAGAGGCTTTACAGAAAGAAAAGTCAGTGATTTAGTGGATTTTTCAAGTTTTCTTCGGTATTCAGGTAGGCTAGGTTTCCTCTCTTCTTAGATTGAGCTATGTCATTGTATCTTTATGATATTATGTTATATTTTGGTTGGGCTTTAAGTGTTCGTCATGAAATTTGCAATACTTAGATTAGTTGGAACTTTTAAGTTAACTGGAAACCTAAACTTAGGTTTATTTGGTTTAGTTGCTTAACTCCATAGTAGAACTTCTATCTTAGGGTTAATTGAGGTTGGTTTAACATTTAAAAGTAGATTTAGGTACCTTAGTCTAGTTCGGATTAATATTACCTTAAAATAGATTTCAAGGATTAGAATTGGGCCCTTCCGTCCTGCTTTTGGTCATGACTTGACATAGTTTGTTTGACCTTTATATGCTTGTGATATACCTTGAAATTCTTAATATGAGGCTTGATGAAGATAGAAACCTAATGGACATGAGTTTTTGATATTTGAAGTTGATGCTAAATACGGTAGAACCTGGTGGTGGTGATTAATGGTTATGATATTGATGATATATAAATACCGATTTGAGTCCAGGTAATGATCATAATATTGATGATATATATACTAGTTCAGTTTCAAATAATGATTATGATATTGATGATATATATATCGATTCAAGTCCGGATATTAATTAAACTATTGATTATGTAATTACCGATTTGAGTTCGACTATTACTTATGATATTGATCCTATGATACCGGTTTAAGTTTTGCAATGGAGTGTGATGTTGAGATATGGGTATTGATTCAAGTTAAAAATAGGAAAATTGACTATAGTGTAGTATGACATGGATGGATTCTAGTTGTATCATGGAACATGGAAATGATGGTGGTTTAGTTTGTGCTTTACTTAATTGTACCCTCCAAGATTAGGGGGGCCTACGTTGGGTTATTTACTCTTTTGCACTTATTGGCTTATAGGAACCAATGTTGTAGTTATAATTAATTTTTCTTTACATTATTGTTCCGGTAAATTTATTTCATTGTGTACAACGATGTTTGAGTTATGTATAAGTTTGCCCCTCTTCTTGACTTAGTTATATTAACTTGCATTTTATTGTATTTATATCATGATTTAGCTCAATTGGCCGATAATACCTACTGAGTACTCATGGTTTTAGTACAAATACTACACTTTTGTACCTTTTGGTGCAGATCTGAGTACTAGTTTCTGTCGTTGATTCGAGGATCGTGCTATGTTGGGTTTCAGAGATAGGGTGAGTTCTTGGAGTAGGAGTTGCCTCATTTCTTTCTATCTATCTATGTCTAGTCTTTAGTTTCAAGACAGGATTGTATTTATTGTTTTAGAACTTGGGTTGTATTTATAGTAGCACTTGTACTGGCCCTACCAGGTCGTAGGATGGTTTTCTATGTTATGGATACTCTTTAGACTATTTCTATTGCCTTACTTATTTTGAATTATATTGTCTATTTTGCCTTTCTTGGGGTATTTTTCACCAAGTTAACCCATTGCATTTATCTCTGAGTTACGATTCGGCTTACCTAGTTGCGGGATAAAGTAGGTGCCATCATGACTCATAAATTAGGTCGTGATATATATACACACACACATCAGCGATGCCCGCTTAAGCAACTAAATTATTGCTTTAGCGTTCACTACTTAAGTACCAAGAGGGTTGCTTTAGCAGTCCCTGAAAAGATGGCCAGCCTCTGCTTAAGTCGATGCTTGGATGCTAAAGTGTTACCGCTTAAGAAAACCTTAGCCACTAAAGCGATTGCACCAACAATTCTGCATCAACCAAGTTTGCTAAGTCTTAACATACTCTGATCAGGTGCTCAAAATTCTTTCAGAACCCCAAGTGCACAAATTAACTATGCTACCCCCACCAAATTTGGCATTCCAGACTCAGTGAAACCATAAAAATTCCCATCTGAGGTTGTTTCAATAAAATGTAGGCACTATCTATTTTTGCCTCCGGAATCCTTGGGCCCCAAAATAAAGATCCCCTGGACTAAAATAGACATGTCGGAGCTAATAAAACCATCATAGGTTTCTTATGAGGCCATTTAATTGAAGTTTTGTCTAGAGAGCATATTCTCAACTTCAAAACCTCTAAAATAGGGAAATGACTCTAAGAAAAAAATAAACTGGCCGGGAACTGAACTGTCAATTTGAGAAAGTCATAAATGACTTGGGGAAGCTATGGGAAGGTTCTAAATGCATAAAAACCACGAAAACATAGAAAATAACTTGGAGGGTCATTAGAACATCCACTACTAAAACAACTTTTATTTGCAAAAGTAAAAGATTAAGAAATACCTAAAGGCCCAAACATATAAGGATACTTAGTCCATATATCATGATCAGTCTCCTAGGTATCCTACCAAACTGGATGGTGTCTTTACTAATGTTAACCATAAGAATATTTGTAGAATGTAATTGCCTGACATCTCTGGATAGTATAGAAACTGGTTCCTCCACAAAGGCAACCTTTCATCCAAATGAACCAAGTCCCACCAAATCACGTTCGACTCATCTGAAATATAATGTTGTAGAATTAATACATGAAAAACTAGATGGATGGGTGAAAATGATAGAGGAAATACAAACTAATAGGCAACCTCCCCAACTTTTTGAAGTATCTCAAATGGCCCAATATACTTGGGGCTGAGTGTAACAACCCGAAATCGCCTCCCGAGACGTCACACGGTGCTTAAGGCTACAAGTAGCCCCAAGCTAACCTTTAGAGCCGGTTTCTACCTAAAAACACCCAATTCAAGATAAAGATAGACTTAACACTCGCATAGCCATATCACAAGAAAGGAAATAAGAAAGGATAATTGGTTTATATGACCACAACATAGAGAAATCTCAACAAAACCACAATACTGATCCCTTTTGACATATCACAAGTCTGATACTAGTCTAAAAAAGCCTCTATGAATCAAAATCTAGAGAGCCATTGGGTCAGGCCCCAACTGACTCAAAATAAACTAAAGATAAAACATAGTCTCTCAAGTACGGTAGTTATCTGAAGATTGATCCTCGAATCATAAGGACTCACCACTGTAGAAAATGTAGGCAAAGTACTCGAAGAATCACGGGCGAGGCTGGGACTAAGCTCCTAAACCTACATTATGACACAATGTAGCACATAGACATATATGTGGGTCAGTACTTTGGAATGTACTGAGTATGCGGGGGTGCATGCATATGTATAAAGTAGTAATGATATTTTCTTCAATCAAATCATGTATGCATAATGAGATGACTTACATAGCTTGAACAAGTGTAAAATATGAAACTCATAAGTCATGTTGAATGAAGCATGTAACACAATCTCATGAGTCATCATTATTTAACTTCAAAATCAGAAACCTTCTCTTACTCTCAATGCCCAAAGGATAAGGGATTTCAAACCACACTTTCAAGTCATGCATATATCTCAAGAGAGTAAAAGTTCTTCAATGCTCAACACTTCACAATAATTTAGAAAATCATATACTTGGAATTCGAAATCATAAAACTTGAAAACATACTTCAAGGAATTTCATCTACTTTAGAAAACATCTCATCTCAAATTAATACCTTGATTAGGGAATATCCTTGCAATTTAACCATTTAGGGAAAAAAGATTATAGGGAAGGAAAATAAACATTTAATTTCAAAGTTCAAAAGGCAAGGGAGGTTCTCGTAACCGACATAAACCATGCGAACTACATGGCGTCCAACTTTTTATCCTCCTAAGGAAGAGACCCCATATTGGGGAGGAGCGTCATACTCTTGCCAAGGAGTATAACCTAGTTTTAGTGATCACTAAACGAAAATTGGCCTCGGGCCCACATAATCAAATCGGCATCAAGCCCACTCATAATCATAATATAATCAGCCTCAGGCTCATATCCTATGGTGGCACGTAGTTTTTGGGGTAAGAAATCATAGTAGCTTACCTGTTCAGTGCTAAATACTACTCCCTTTAGATTACCTGCGCTCATCTCATAAAAATCCACTTTTAGAACAATCTCATAGTTCACCACGAACCCATTAATCAAATCAATAATCTCGTATAGTAAAGTGGATTTCAAAGCTGATGGACCATTAGGTCAATTCAATTTTCAACCATCTCAAAATACTCAAATCATGGGTGCTTATAGCACGAGAGTTCATAATTTCATAAGTCTCGAATAGGGCTTACTAACCCATAGTTCAATTTCAAGTTAAAGCTTATCAAAAGCATAATATATAGCATATAGATTCATAAATCATGTGGAAATCTGGAAATTTCAGAAATTCATCTCAAAATCTCAATGTAGTCATATGCTTCAATATCTCAACATTTCAAATATAAGCTTCTCAAAGAGTAAAGTCATGGGGTTTATCCAGCTGTAAAAACTCAAGAAAACATGTAGAAATCATGCCAGTTAACTCTCAATTCATGAGAAATATCAACATAACGCATTCAATAAATATGGGTGAAAACCCCAATTCAAACTCATGTAAAAACCCCATAATTTCAGCAAAATCATGATGTAAATAAATATTTTGGGACAAGGGTGAAAGGGCTACCCAAGTTCAAAACCCCACATACCTTTAATTTGAAGCTTTAAAAGAACTCTCAGTTTTTGAACTCTACTCTTGCTCTAGAATGAGGGTTCTTGAGACCCTTCAATTGGGAACCTAGAATCTTGACTCAATTTAGAAAATCCATGATGGATTCTTGAGATTCTTGGAAGAGGTTTTGAGTATTTAGGGTTCTTGTTGAGATAAAACTTGATAAAACCCTTATAGGATGCTTGCAAATGGCTTTGATTTAGTGTTTCCACGATTTTATAGGCTTGAAAAAAGTCCAAAATGTCCTTTTAAACATCTATGAAAAATGGAAAAATTAAAATGGAACCCAATTTTGCTGGCCTCCGCGACGCGCCACTAATTACGTTGGCTCTCTGGAAAAATGACAATTGGGAAATTGACAGCCTCCGCGATGCGAAGCCATGCATTTTCCCACTGGTTGGGACCTGGGACTCCTCCGTGATGCGCCACTATCGCGGAGTCCCACTGGAAATTTACAATTGCTAAATTCACCCTCTCCGCGACGCGCTAGGCTCTCAAATGACGCAGTTTTTACGACGAAGGCTTAAATTAGCCATAACTTCTTACCCGAGTGTTCGATTTGGGAAAATCTTATATCGATGGAAAGCATATCAAATTTCCCACGTGATAAAAAAGTCAAAATTAGGGAAATTCTACATGGTTAGAACGATAATCACTTAGGAAGCCACTTTTCAATCTTTTAGGGCTAGAATCATGTCTTACTCGACACGCCCTAAGGCTCAAACTACGAGGGAACTTTGCAGGACCTTATACTGAGCTTCCCTTCTTCCTAAACCTCATCATGCCATTCATGGGCGACATGTATAGCTATACTTAATCACCAAATTTAAATCTCAAGGCACGAAGCTTATGGCCAGCATAACTCTTTTGCTTACTCTGAGCTACCCATAGCCTATCTTGAGTCACCCAAACTCTGTCCAAAGAATTACGAAGCAAATCGATACCACGGGGCCTAATCTATGAAGTCTCAAACTAACCAATCAAAGATCGACAATGCTTATCAAATAATGACTCAAATGGAGACATCTGAATGATAGAATGGTAGCTATTATTAAAGACAAAATATGCTAAGGCTAAAAGTTGCTCCTACTGACCTCCAAAGTCCACAACACATGTACGAAGAATATCCACTAAAACATGAATAGTATGCTCTAACTATCTCTTAGTCTGGAGATAGAGAATGGTGCTAAGATCCACCAGGGTACCTATCTCCTCCTAAAATATACTATAGAAGTTGGAAGTGAACTGAGAGCCCATATCTGAAATAATCGACATGGGAAACCCATAAAGGTGAACCACCTCTCGAACATAGACCCAAAAAAACTTTTCAGCACTGAAGTAAGTTTGAATAGGAATGAAATAAACAAACTTGGTCAATCGATCTGTGATGACCCAAATATTATTAAAACAAAAAATATACAAGGTAAACCACCGATAAAGTCCATTGCTATCCACTCCCATTTCCATTCAGGAATGGGTAGCCTCTGATGCATTTCACTGAGCCTCAAATACTTGACCTTCACCTAATTATAGCACAAACACTGAGCCATGAAGTTTGCTTATCTCTTCTCATACCTCTCCACTGGTAGTGCTGGCTTAAATCTCTATACATCTTAGCTGTCTCTAGGTGAATATAATACCTGGTGCTAAGCCTCATGGTGTATCAACTAAATCAAACTTAACTTTTAAAAACAAATAAGATCATTAAATCTAAAAATGCCCTTAGAGTCCAAGGTTGACCTTCTAGACTCACCACTCAAACTTGATCGTCGAATCATTATGTTGTCTAAGGACTGGATATCCAAATCTGACAACTACTTTAAAAACTTAAAGGAAGGCCAACTACCCATGCTCACCAACTTTGAACTCAAGGCATTTGCTACCATATTCACTATGTCTAGATGGTATATAATAGAGAGATAATATTGCTTTAGCAACTCAATACACCTATGTTTCCTTGAATTAAGATTGATCTGAGTCATCATATATTAAAGATTATGATGTTTAGTGAATATATCACAGTGAGCACCATACAAGTAATTCCTTCAAATCTTATGTGCAAAAACTACTGCCACCAACTGCATGTCATGAGTAGGTTAGTTGTACTTTTGTACCTTCAACTGTCTTAATACATGTGCTATAAGTCGACACTGCTATATCAGAGCACACTCAAAAAAATACTAGAAAACAATAGATAGTAAACCCCTCGCCCTCAATTGAAAGAGTCAAAATAGGAGCTGAAGTTAATAAGTCCTTGAGCTTCAAAAAGTTCCACTAACACCCATCCGACCACTGAAATGGAACCTCCTTCATAGTCAGTTTGATCGTGGCAATAGTGTAAAATCTCTTGAGAACCACCTGTTGTAGCCTACAACCCAATAAAATTGCTAACCTCAGTCGGAGATGTAGTTCTAGCCTAATCACAAATGACCTCAATCTTTACCAGGTCAACCATAATCCCATCCTTGGACACCACATGCCCCAAAAATGGTATAGACTCAATCTAAAACTCTTATTTTTAGAATTGTGAATAAAGCCTATGATCTCTCAATGTGTGGACCATAGTTCTCGAATTCTGTTTTTGATTCTCCCTGCTTGTCGAATAGACAAGGATGTCATCAATGAAACAAATCAAGAAGGAGTTCAAATAAAGCCTAAAAATGTGATTCATCATGTCCATGAACATTACTAGGGAATTGTTTTACCGAAGAGACATCACCAAAGCCTCAAAATATCTGTAGCGAATTCTAAAGGTTGTCTTAGGGACATCCTCTGCACAAATCTTCAATTGATGGTAGCAAGATCTCAGGTCACTCTTATTATACACTCCCACACCTTGAAGCTAGTTAAATAGATCACTGATACAAGGTATATTATACTTATTCTTGACTCTCACTTTATTCAACTGCCGTAGTCGGTATACATACACATAGAACTATCCTTTTTTTACAAATAGAACTGGATCACCGCAAGGCGGTTAACTTAGCTTAATAAAGACTTTACCTCAAAAGTGCTGAAGATAAATATTTAGCTCCTCTAGCTCAGCAAAATCTATATGATAAGGTTCCATTGAAATAGGTTGGGTGTTTGACTAAAGGTCAATAGCAAAGTCTATATCACACTAAAGAGGAAGGCTAAGTAGGTTGGTAGGAAAAGCATTAGGGAACTCACAGATTGTAGGAACTGAGTCAAGCAAAGGACTCTTAGTACGAACATATTGAACATAAGCCAGAAAAGACATACAACCCCTCAATACCAGTCTTCGAGTATAAGAACTAATCTCTACGGGCACGCGACTATAAGAACCCTGCCACAAAACTAGAGGTATGCTAGGCATGGCTAAGGTAATGATCTTGGCAAAGTAATCCAAGACTGTTTGATAGGGTTATAACCGATCCATGCCCAGAATCACATCAAAATCCACCATTTCTAGCACAATAAGGTCAGCTCGAGTGTCTTACTCTTGAACATTCATAATATATTATCTATATACCTAATCCAGTACAAAAATATCACCCATATGAGTAGCTACATATACAGACATAGGTAATGGCTCCCAAGACAACCCCATCTTTGGTGCATAATAAGTGAAAACATATCAATACATGGAGCCCAAATGAAATAAATCAGAAGTTGGCTAATTGCATACTAAAATTATATGTATAATAACAACATTTAAAGCCTTAATTTCTTACACTAGGAATGACATATAAGTGACCCCACATGCCTCTGAACTGGGTGCCTGCCCGACCACCTGAGCTACCCTCTTGAGGACCTCCTTTAAAACCCTGGTGACCACCCCTACAACTTTGCACACCATATTTAGCTAGAGGAAATATTGATGTAATTGGATATACTCTTTGCACAATAGGCTTGATCATCCCATGATAGGGACACAATTTGGTGAAATGGCCCACTACACCAAAATCATAATATGCCCCAGGCATTCTTCTTTGTCATGAAGGTCCAGCTAATTTGAAATGAACACGTTGGATTAAATACCATATTTGAACACCCTTAAACACTATCCACAACTATGCCTATTGGTAATACTAAAACCACTCTAACCCCCCTCTAAAATCTAAAGTGTTGCTTGAATGAATCTAACACCCCGTACTTTTACCTAGCTTAAATTCATTCCAAAAATATCAAAGACATGCTTTAAAGATGAATACACTTTTATAAATGTGGAATTTTTAATATTTTGACTTTTCATTATGTGGGAAATTGAATAAGCATTCCATGGATATAAATTTTGCCTAAATTCGATACCCGGGCGAAGAGGTATGGCCATTTTAGTAAGATAGTGTACCACCTGAGCCATCAGTGCATCGCGGGGCCAGCCAAAATGGAAATTGTCAAAAACCAATGAGCCTCCGCAATATTGGCGCTTCATGCTAAGGCTCAATTTTAGAATTTTCCTTTTCCAGTGTTCCAACATGATACCACCGCATCGTGGTGAACTTCCAAGTATCAATCAAAGTGGAAACACGATATTACCACATCACGCCACCATACAATTTTCCAGTTGTTATTTTCCAGTGGCTTGGCATGATAGTGGTACATCGCGCCAGGGGTCCAGATCAGGAAATTTCACAAAAAATTAAAATAATGCCCAGGGGTAAAACAGTCTTTCCCCATGATTTTAATTCGTCCAAATATGGGATTTAATACTTAAAGACTTTTTAACCCTTTATTATTCACTTTTTCCCAAAATTAAAAGATAATTCTCTCTCAATAAAATAAACTCTAGCTTTTAATAATCAAGGTCAATCCCAAGAATTTCTCCAAGAACTCCAAGAAACTCTCAAATTAAGGTATGTTAGATGTTCATCCATGGATCCTTACCTTCCATAGAGACCAAGAATCCTTTTTCAAAATACAAGATTTATGATTTCCATGTTTGAATTAGATTGAATTCATGTTCATGGTGTTGTTTGAGTTTTAATCCATGATTTAGATTACAAGTTCCAAGAATTGACTCTAGTATGTGTTGAATTACATGATATTCATGATAAATCCTTCAATTTGTAAGTTGATTGCTGTAACCATGTTAACCCTAAGTGTTTATGATTTAATGAACCAAGTATGCTTCTTATCTATTTGATAAATTCGCTATGAGAATGAAATAATGCCATTATTGCATGCTAACATGTATTACCCATCCATGTACAAGTTAATGCATTACAAGTGTTTGATGAAATGTCTCTATGAATGAATTATGACCAAGTAAACATTGTTAAGTTATTCAAGATGATGCTTTGCTTTACTTTTCATGCTAAGGAGTCTTGGGGGTATTTAATACCCGATAATTTAGTTGTTTGCCTAGAGCCAGTGTCAGTATGATGTGTGAGTTGATGCTAATATATTTGAGGCTTTTAACTGAGCATAATTGCAAAGTCTTAAGCAAATTTTGTAGTTTTTGATTAGTTTATCTTTGATTTTGCAGTAGAAGCTAAGATGCTAGAGAACCAACAAGGATGGAAAAAAAAGAGTTGAAATCTGAAGAAAAAAAAAAGAATTGAAGAGATTTTAATCATTACTTTGGGATTCCTATTGTGATCTAATCTGAGAATCACTAGTTATTATTCATCTTGTGGTAAGTTTATCTTTCAAATTATGAATTCATCTAGTTGTTTAGATCATTACATCATGAGTGGATAAACCCCTTTAACCTGAATTATAGGATCTAGGGATAAGTCTTGATAAGGTGCAAAGTGTTCAAGATTTAAAAGGTAATAGGACTCCTTGATAATTTCAAGGTTTTAATTATCATCTATGGGTTGCAAATAATAGATAACACCTTCTTTGATTTGCTTGAGAAAGAAATCAAATATAGTGGGAAGTGAATTATCAACAGGGACTTCGAAACACTAAACTTCCGTTTAATAATCAACGCTGTAACAAGGTTATTTAACCTGAGGTAAAATTTGGTTGATAAATATAAATTCCCTAAGTCTGAGAGGATTAGGAAATTAAATGCTTAAGTAGGTTGAGAGACATTTAGGCATAACTTCGATAAAGACAACGTGTTGTCCTACCTACTATGAGAATCTTGAACCACTATTAGAATCTGTCAAGTACCAAAACCCCTAGTGAACATAATTCTTGTTTTTCCATAAACTCTTGATTACAAACACTAAGCAAAATTGACCAATAATTATTTGTTAAACTCAAAACCCCCCATTTCAAGGAAACATCCAACTATCAGTTGAGTAACTCGCAAACGACTTAAGTTTACACCATATTCCCTGTGGGATTTAACCCCAACTTAGTTGGGTTATATATTGACAACGATCGCTTACATTCTTATTAGAGAGGTGTAGTTTGAGCGTTATCACAGTAATAGGATAGTATCAGTCATGCCACTATCAATAGTACTCTCAGTCAATTACAAAACTCTGTAGAACTCAGTTAGTTACAGAACTTAGGAAAACTCAGTAAACTCTATATCAGTCTAGTCCAGTTCAGTATGATCTGATCAATGTCTTTCAGTTGGGAGTAGGATTAAGCACCGAGTGAGCTTAGAGATGCGGTCTCACCCGTTAGCTAGGACTGGGTCCCTAGAAGAAATCCCTAAGTTCCAGAACTATGTAGCCACCGTAGTTTAAGAGATGCCACCTATTAGATAGGACTGACATACTTAGGGATCACCCACTAACTTGGGACAAATCTCAGGGGTTACCCATTAGTCAGGACTGACTCCACAACAGTTGTTAGTACCCGTGGCATGGTGCTAACACCCTTCCAATTAGGGTTATAGATTGGACCCCAACTTAGTTACCTTATCTTATTTGAGGCATGTCGGTTAGTTGATTACCTCCCACGATTTCAGTTTTAGTCTTCAGTTTAAAACTCAGTTCAGTTCTATAGTATCAGGACTGTCAGCTACAGTCAATTAGTATCAGTAACACTGTTATCAGTAAATCTCAGATTATTAGTTACTCAGTTATCAAAACTCAGTACTTAGCTTTAAAAAAACTCAGTGATAGTATACACGTACTTATATATTCAGTTACTCTATATCATTTAGTTAGTTATTGTTCATGCATATGAACTCTTGCTTTTAGCCTTACCTCATTTAGCATACTAGTACATTCCTATGTACTGATCACATATAGATTTCTTGTGCTGTGATGTTTCATATCATAGGTTCAAATGCTCAGTTCCCTGACTGCGCTTAGCCAGATTTAGCCAGCAGTAGTATATTTAGTAGTGATTCCTCATCTATTGAGGATATGTTTTTTATTTCAGTATTTCAGTCTAGCAGTAGCTCAGTAGTTAGAGTTAGTTGGGGGCTTGTCCCATCAACTCCACATTTTAGAAAGATTTAGTTAGAGGGTTTTCAGACTAGATTTGTAGATAGTATTCAGTTTTATAGATGTTATATTTTATCAGTATTTCAGATGTTTTGAACCTTATGGCATTTCATCCCATTTTTCCTCATTAATTATAGCTATATTATTTAGTGCACACAGCAGATATCATTCATGGGTTAGATTTTGGTTCTTCGGGGTTGTAAGAACTGTGTGACGACTAGGGGGTAGTCCTGGGTCATTACAATAAGCCTACCAGATTAAGTTTAATGCTAATAAGGCTGTACTAAGGTTAAATACCCTGGAAATCTCTACCTCTAACCTATGAGCCACTGGGGCTTCAATTATAACTGCCTTACTGACACGGCCTCTTATTACTCTCCTTTATAGTCTAAGCACAGTAAGCAATATCCATAAAAGAATTACCCTCAATTACCATACTCCGATTAGCCATGAAAAAAAGAAGTCTTATGAATCTAACAAAGCACCTAATCCACTCATACTTAGCAGGTCGAATCATAGTGGTACGTGTAGCCAACTTATGAACCTTACCTAATATATTACGACAGACATAGAGTCCTACTACAATTCTATAGACTCATCTCTCAAATTCTCACACAAGCTGTGAGGCATATACTTCTCCAAGAATACCTCAGAGAGTTGAGAACAAGTGATAAAAGGAGATCAATTAGCCTAGGATCTAGATATCCTCTCCAACACTGTTTGGCTACACAATCAAACTGAAAGGTTGTGTAGTCCATACCATGTGACTCTACTAGGCCTAAATTACACATCCTTTATTCACAACTAGTAAAGAACTCAAAGGCATCATCTCCCGAGCCCTTATAAATCTCGATAAAGCCAATCTAAAAAATAGACATAGAATTTTCTACTCCTCAGAAGTCATAATTAGCTAGGTTACTCTTGATTATAGGACTACCGATGCTGGTAAGACCTCTATCCTATGAGCCACAGTAGCAAGCTACGCTCCTAACCAAGACTACCCTAGGATGCTATTTAGGCCTTATTTATTGACTAACCACCTACCAAGCCCAATAGTTTACCAAAGCTTCATGGAGATCTAAAGAAGTTATTAACCTCGATAGGGCTTGGACTTCCCCTAGCCGATTAAAAATTTTGGCAGCTAACCTACTGGTACCACATCTAGCTTAGGATCAATAATAGGATTTGGGAAGTCTTCTTGTTCAAGTCTCAAGCTAGGACTACTGTTCTAGCCTTACCTTGACCTTAACCTCTAATCGATGCCTAGACTAGAAGCTGAGGTCCCTTTTTTCGACTGTCGTAACTTATTTCCAACTCATATATGAATGAGTGAATCAAATGAGAATCTAGAAACTAATATAGACACAACACACGATAATGAACCAAAAATGTGATATTTTCCTAAGAATGTCCTATAGCCTCCCGAAAATAGGATACAAAATTGTACCAATACATATGACTCTACTAGATACTTTCTGTAAGGCCAATATTATTGGTAAACATATGCTCTTAAACCAAACTATCACTACCTAATTTCTCGAGTCATGATAGCATCTAGTTTAATTCACCTATTAGTAAGCCAAACCATAGCCCTAGTACGATGAGTAATGGTCTAACCAGCAATAGATGAGGAAATAAATATATAAATACAATAATATATTAGGAGAATAAAGATATATACAAATATCCATACTATATGGGGGGAGAGGAAAACATATCAAATGGAATACCTCAAGACCTAGTAAGGTCGGTAAAAGAGCCACTAAGATAAAAAAAAAGTATTAGAAATCATAAGAATATACATAATAGCCTCCAAATATACAAAACAAGACTGTCAAAAATAGCAAAAGGTAGAGGATCAACTTTGAACTCTAAAAGCTCACCATATCTTTGGACAACATCATGGCCTGTGGATGTCATCAATAGCGATGACTTATAATCAGATCTGCATTAGGAAAAAGATGTAGAGTGTATTATGAGTACAAAAACCATCAGTACTTAGTAGGCATACTAGACCATCTGAGCTAAATTATTATAATACATAAAATATGATGATATAAACCTCAGTCAATAAATAAGGGAAGAAATGGAAATAATAGGCTAAACTAGGCATCCACAATAAGTAGAAAACCAATAACTCAAAATCGATAATAAAAGCCTAGTTATAACCTAACTAGATCACCATAATCCCTGAAGGCATAATCAAGGAGAAATAAACCCAATGGAGCCCCCATGAGTACAGTGGGTACAAGTAAAGGGTAACACTAATGTAAGGATGGAATAACAATAATAATGAACATAAAATGAGTCAACATGTGTAATATGCACACCTGATACTGTTTTCCATCCACAACCACAAGTTTTACCAGTCTCTATTATATTTCCAATCCCAAATAAGTATTAGTCAAGGTAGTAAATGACAGACTCAAATCAAAACCAGAAAATAATAACGTGATAGTAAATTATAGACTCAAATCAAAATAGATGAACAATAACAATGTGTCAGGTGTCATACTTGAACCAAAACTATTATTTAGGCTAAAAGTAGAAGCATTCCAAAATTATAATTCATCTCAAGTCTATTTAACATCAATTCCAATTCTAGGCGGCCAAGTCTCTATAAGCGAAATGGGTCCCAATTATTAAACTAAAAGGTGCAATTTAAGGCCCAGTACCACCCTAATAGGGGTAACAAAGAAAAATAAGCTTTAAAAAGTGACTAAGTTAGCCTAAATACAAGGATTATCTTGAGGAAATGGATAGTGGTCATTTGAGTACACAAGTAACTATTCTTGACATTCTTTCTTATAAAGGACTAATCGACCCACTACCAATTACCAAAATCCAATATAAGGCAAACACCTACCTATTCCTAGGATCAAGCTTCTTATTTCATCCAAAGGCACTAAGTAAACTAAGAATAGTCCTAAAAGATAATCATAAGCTATCATAGAGGAGTATGAGTCAACATATACCCATAAGGGAAACTAATCAGCTACAATAAGCAACATCTCAAAAAGGATACTCGAGTCAGAAGAACCCACAAGTAATTAGCACATTAATATTCTAATACTATAATGACAAAAGTCCTGAAGAAGGGTAAGACTAATCGTCCTCTACATCAAAGATTTTCCCTTTTGAGAAGTCTTTGACCGCTACCACGCTATCTAAATAATACTCTACATGTAAGAACCCACCCATAATTAGTAAATTAACATTATAATACTATAATCATGAAAAGTCTTGAAGAAGGGTAAGCCTAGCCTACCTGGATATTGCATGCAAAGTCTTCCACATCAAAGATTTTCCCTTTTGAGAAGTTTTTGACAGCTACCACACTATCTAAATAATTCTCTATATGTCAAGACTAATATAAATTTCCATATTGCAAATTTATGATCTGGGTAAAAAAAATTAAGCTAAAAGTTCCTCGTTGGGCCTAATTTTGGAATTACAAAATTAAAATCATCACGTCCCTTTTAGATCAAGGATTATTTTCCCCTAAAATTGGGCGTGATCTGAGCTCCAAACAGTCCCATAATAATTCCTCAAATGAAGATACTAAGAACAAGTTAGATAATTAAATGAAAAATTAATTAAAAATTTGCAAGATTAAAATGGGGATAATAATCACAAAGACGCCCCCAATACATCCCAACTTTAATTTATCAATTTCAATACTATTTTCTAGCTCTCACTCTCTCTAGTAAAATCTTACACTTAGAATTTGAACCAAAATTTCAAGGAAATGATATATATATATATATATATATATATATGTATATGTATATGTATATGTATATGTATATATATGTTATGTCCAAGCGCATACGCAAGTGGACCTATTTCACCCAAGTAATATAGTTCTTTAAGAAATCCAAGTATCGATCCCTCACGGACTTGTGTTAAACAACTATCCAATTCTAGTTCAACTATCATGGTTAAGAAAGTGATAAAGTAACCAAAAGAGTTTGAGAGTTATAAACTGAAAACAAAGTAAATAATACGGTAAACTAAAGTTTGAACAGTTATGAGGAGAAACCCATGGCTACAGCACTACGAACAATCATACTTAACTTTTAGCTTTATTTGGTGTCACTAATTATCTTGGTTGTTGGTTAAAGTGGTTGGTTATATGATTATGGGTCTACCGAACCTCTAATCAACTATCTAATCTAGCCTTACAACTTCATTATTGAGCGAGGATGCAAGACTAGACTAAACGTCTTTATATTGCTTCCAGCTAATGAACCAAATAGGGTGTATTAGGTATATTCCTATCCTAAACACAAATTATATCTTCAATTCATTAGAAGATTACAATCATATTCCCTATATCCCCCATTTTATCCTATTATTCCTACTTTCGAGATCACAATAGCATTAAGATTATTCTAAGGGCCGTGAATCCATAAGATAGTTAAAAAGGATATTAGACAACCAACAATGATAAAAAAAAATTACAAACTCAATTAAAACAATAAGTACTCATGTTTATGGCCTTAACCCCAGAAATGGGTATTTAGCCACTCATGGACATAACAAGAATCATAATGAAATAATCCATGTATAAATACAAGAATAAACTAATGTAAAAGAGTAAAAACCCTAAGAGAAGCCTTTTCCAGAGTATGTTCAAGCCCCAAAGTCATCCAAAAAGTGTTTACTATGGGTGTTTACTATGGAGTTTAAGTGTCCTATTTGTAATAGGACCAAGCTGCCCATTTTTGACATAACAACGTGCCATGCCCTTATCGCGTGGCCTAGGGTCCGTGGCATATTAAAATAGTGGAGGGTCACTGGAAATAAAAATTTAGTATGAAACAAGGATCATTCCATGCCAATATCGCGCCATCTAGGCATCATGGCACACCAATGTGTCCAAAAATTCCAGATTTCATCAAGCTTAGTTCAATGTGTTTGTCCTTCAAGTCCAAGATTTGTGGTGACTTATACTCGTTTTTTCCAGATTGTTTATCAACCATATATCCTATTGATAAACTTACCAAGCTTCCTAAAACATCAAAATCCACAATTTAGAGACCAAAACATCATAGAATCTAACACGATGAACTACAATTGAATTGATCTCATGCTAAGAGTACTACTTTTAGTGTTTGAACTTTAACTTAATGTTTTGAATCCAAAATCATTTATCAACACACCTTGAACACTATAAACACATAAATCAACACTATATGCTAATTTATATAAAGATTACATCATTATACACAAAAGAAGTCCTCAAAACTAAGCTATATAAGCGTAGATAACAACACTGAGGTGAATAAATCCACCTCAGATCATCACCCCACACTTAAAGCCTTGTTCTTCCTCAAACAACTCTTCTCTAAAGCATCAAAATCATGAAAATACTAAAGTAATACTACTTCAAGCAACGCGCTCAAGCTATCACTATAATGACTACACAAATAGTAAGTTTACACTAAGCATGTCATATACACTTGAAAGCTCATGAACACTAATTTGAAACCTCCCAACATCAAGAAATGACTCACAAAGTTAGAAAACTCATGCATATTACTCAATAACCGAGATCATACAAGTGACCCAACTATCATCAAACATGCGCCCTACCCTCAAGAGAGTTACCTATAATCACTCATATAGATGCAATTTATCACAAAAATAGGTGCAAGAATCAAATTACACTCACTCTCACAAGGTATTCACAAGTTACGTAAGATGAACCATAGGTTTGTCGTAAGTTGCAGTACTTCACTAATGTCAGAATATTAAGTCTTAGGATCAACTAGGACTTTCAGATTTGTAGTGTAGGCTAAGGGACAGGTAGGAAATATTTTTTCTAGGAATAGTGACTATCTTCCCTAAGCACTTTAAACATCACACTATCCCTTAAACTCTTCTCTAATAAGTAAATTTTTAACCAACTCCACCTTCACACATCTCTTCTGTTTTGTTCAATCCGATTAATTTTGTTCACATATACATAATAGGAGTATTCTCTATCAATACAACATTAGATTTTTGCACAATGTTCTTTCTTTTCATGACATCACTCCCACCCATAATACATCAGTTTTTTCAACACCAGTAGCTAATATTTTGGGGGCTTCACTTTCACCTTTTTCTTCTTAATTTTTTCACTCCTTAACCTCATTAATTTTTCAACTAAAGCACTTAGGAATTTTGGATCAAATCATAGTCAATCAAAGAGGGAAATAGGCTACATATGAGGCTACAAAAGACTAAAGACTAACAGATTTATAGGGATAACTATGATTATGTACAAGGGTAGATAAAAGAGGGCATGAAATATATCTATAAAAGAAATGCCTATATCATATCCAAAACCCACACTCTCTTTAGTTTGCTTTACACACACACCAAGAAAGTTATAGACATCAATAGAACAAGGAATACAAAACCTCATTCACATATGTCACATGCTCAAATCAAATAGAATCAATTTAAACTCTTCAATAAGTAATATCATGAATTCAACATTAAGCCAACAATGTACAAGAGTTATAAAAAAGATCCTAGGTGTCTGAAAAGTAGTCATTCAATATAATCACATGCTTTCTACTACCAAAATCACTCATATCATACAATCATACCTAGCACCAATAAGGACATGTCACTTAACTAACACAAACAATTTTAAATTTACTCTTAAAAAAGAAATAGGATACTGGGTTCAAAGGGTGCCTCATTGAAAAAGAACCAAAAAGAACAACCACGGGGTAGGCAAAGTCTGCCAGTACTAGACACCAATCAGCAAAACTATAAACTATAAAAAAAAATCTTCTCATATATTTTTTAAATTTAGTCAAAAACTAAGAAAGAACATAAGAACCTATAACATCACTTCACCCAAAACCATGGGACTTTTTACATCCCACACTTTAAAACTCACTTTGTCCCTAAAGTAATCTCAAAAGTAAGGATTGAAATACTCTATTAGGCCTCTAAGCCTATCTAGTAGCATCTTTATCATCAATGAGGTTGGGTGGACCCCACACCTAGTCTTTTTCATGCTCTTTAACTTAAATCTTGGTACTTAGACTTCCTATCAACCTGTGACTCAACAAAAACAAAAATTACATGAAGTAAAATCTAAAATCTAAAAATAAAACACCTACCTTAACTTGGGTTGCCTCTCAAGCAGCGCCTGAATTAGTGTCTTGACATGACCCACATTATGACATCTCAACCATTTTTCTTCATCCTCTTGCGCCTACTAGGAGGCCATCTTCTCACTCTTTTCTAACCTCTTGAGTGTGTAATCTTGAAGTTATCATTTCATATCAATATTCTTTTTAAGATTTTCTTTAAACTTTACTATTTTGGTCTGATCAGGTGGCTTGGGCAATATTATGAGATTGTCTGAAGAGATTCTTGGTGGTCTAAACTCCACCACCCCACACTCATCCATTTTGATGGCTATTATTATGCACACGTATTTCTAATGGGAAGGCAGATTGAGTGGTTTCTAAACTTTGAAAGCCACTTCTTTATCATCTATTCTCATCTTTAGTTCCCTCTCTTACATCAATTAGTGCTCCACCTGTCACAAAAAATAGACGTCCTAAGTTATCTACATCATAATCAAGAACAATAAAGTTAGCAGGGATAATAAACTTACCAACCTTAATCAACACGTTCTTAATACTTTCCTAGGGATGCACTCATGTTTTGTCTGCCATTTGGAGCACCACAGAGCATGGACTTGACTTTCCCAAATCCAGAGTATTAAACACTGACAAGGGTATCATGTTTATACTTGTCCCCAAATACTTCTGAGCATGGACCATATCACTATCACCAATTTATAGATGAGGGTGAAACTTCCTGGGTCCTTCAATCTCTTGGGAATTTTGCTCATCAATACAAAACTACACTTCTCAGTAAGTTCCCCTATCTCTATGTCCTGCAGGTTAATCTTGTTAGTCACCACATCCTTTAAGTACTTGACGTAGTTAGGCATTCCCTATAAAATATCTAAAAGAGGAAGTTTAATGTGAAGTTCTCTAAATTTGTCAAAAAACTTCTTGAAACAAGCATCCTCCTTGGCATTTTTGAACCTCTAAGGTAATTGTGGCGGTGGTATTTCCAATGCACTCTCAGCAACCTTTCCTTTTGGGGTACTAAAACTTCCTCGAAATTTTAGCATCTCTAGTTGCCCCAACTGCTACTAACTTCTGCTAAGACACTTGTTATTTTTTAACTTCAACAACCATTTCTTTTTTCTTGTCTAGGATCTTCTTCAAAGTTTCCTTAATGTAACTAGGCTGTGAGTTATCCTGTTGTTGCTGAAACTGTTGAGTCTGATTATTGCCCCATGAATAATGGGCTGACTTTGCCACTTATGGTTGTAGGAAATCCCATAGTTTGGCTTTTGAGTGTTACATACAAATTTCACTAATTTTGGATTTGCACCACATAAGTCTATAGAGTAGCCACTATTTCTATAAATCTCACACCAACCTAGGGTCTGCTGCACTGCATTCACTTGATCAAGATATTGGTTCATACCCAATTTGCTGAATTGAGTCATTATTTGATTCTGCATAGCAGAAAATTGGGCAGCCAATGCTGCGATACTATCAATTTTAATCATGCCTACAACTTTTTCACGGAGCTTCTAGACCTATTACCATGCCAATCAAAATTTCCTTGAGCAATGCGGATCAACAAGGTATAAAACTCATCATAAGTTTAATCTAGTGCTTTACCACCTGCAGCTGAATCTAGCAAAAATTTTCTATGGTCAAGAGCTTGGACAAAGGTATGATCTAATAACTCATTGATTGTTGGTGATCTGGATAGCCCCTGAGAAGATATTTGAACCTCTCCCAAACATGGTAAAGGTTCTCGTCCGACTTTTACTTGAAGCACAAAATCTTACTACGTAATCTTACAGTCTTACTGGATGGAAAGAAATTGATGAGAAATTTCTAGGCTTAGTCATCCCATGTCGTGATAGACACTACTAGCTCAACATTCAACCACCTTTTTATTCCCCCAAAAGTGAGAAGGTGAAGAGTTCCATCCTCATAAATTAGTGGATACCCTAGTAGGTATGGATGTGTCACTGATCTCCAAATAATTCCAAAAGTGAACCTATCAATATTCATGTGACAAGCCTATAAACTGCCCGCTATTGTGTAAAATCTACACCATGTTCTGTTTCAACTCAAATCAATCACATGCAGTGGGTCTTCAAATGATGGAGGTAACATTAGTTGCAAGTGGGATTTCCACTTCACAAATTATCCTGCGGGATGATAGATCTTCAACTATGGGTGTAGGATGATCTTCTTCTTCTTGGAAAATTTAAGGGATTTATTAGAGAATGACTACTTCTCTCCTCAATTAGTGTAAGTGTTGCGTGTTCTCGGTATATGGCTCAACCAACATCCTATCCCTTGCTAGCTTATTAGCTTTGTAAACCTCTTCTTGCAAATTTAGAAGCTAAGATCAAGTAATTAGCATTTTGAGAAATCAAAAAGCAAAACTCAAACTAAAGCAGTTGCCAACGTACAAGTCCCCAGCAACGGCAGCAAAACATGTTGCGACCAAGTGCACACATAAGTGTATGTGGTCCACCTAAGTAATATAGTGGCCTTAATAAAGCCAAGTATATATATCTCAGGGACTTGTGTTAAACAACTATAAATTCTTGTCCAACTATCAAGACTAAGCAAGTGCTAAAGTAACCAAAAGATTTTAAGAGTTATAAACTAAAAGTAAAGTAAACAATACGGTAAAATAATGGTTTGAATAGTTATGGGGAAAAACCAGGGCTAAGGCACTACGAACAATCATACTTAGATTCATAGCTTTGTTGGTTTCGTTAATTATCTTGGTTGTTGGTTCAAAGGGTTGATTATATGATTATGGGTCTTCTAAACCTCCAATAAACTATCTACCCTAGCCTTACAACTACATCGTTGAGCGTGGATGCAAGACTAGACTAAACGCCTTTAAATTTCTTCCTATTAATGAACCAAATAGGGTGTCTATTACGACCTAATTTACGAGTCATGATGGCATCTACCCTATCCCACCAGTACATAAGCCAAACTGTAACACAGAGTTAAACCCAAAAGGTTAACTTGGGTGAAATGCCCCAAAATGGCCTAATAGGCAGTCCAACACAATAAATAAGCAAGACAATAGACATAATTTAAAAATAGTCACTACATAAACAACATCCCACGACTAGGTATAAACTGTACAAGAGCAACTACAAATACTATCCAAGTCTTAAAATAGTCAACATAATCTTGTCTTAAAACCAAAGACTAAATATGAAGATAGAAGAAAATAAGTGACTCCAAATCCAAGAGCTCACCCTATCTCTAGATATCAACACATCACAAACATTGATCAACGACTACAACTAGTACTTGGATCTGTACCCAAAATGTATAGAAGTGTAGTATGAGTACCAAAACCAAGGGTACTAAGTAGGCATCATCGACTGACTGAGATAAATCATGACATAAGTATGACAAATTTCAAGATAACATAACTAAGTTGAGGTAAGGAAAAGAACCTAAAAGCTCTCCAATATCTCTATACATGAATAAATAGATAACCGAAATATCATCATAACATAACTTAAAGTATCAATACATGCAATCATAAGTACAAAATTGGCTCCCATATGCCAATTATTGTAGAAAATTAAATAACCCATCACAAGCCCCATAAGCCTGGAAGGTACAAATAAGATAAAATAACCTACCACCGATATTTATTAACTCTCACAATATCATTGAAATTAATCCAAGTCATGCCAGACTATAACCATCAATTGTCTATATTCATTATTTTCTAATTAATAAACACTTATTAACTATCAATCATATGGCACTAATCCTCGTGTACCAATAACTCATTCTTTATCAACTAAATATCACTTATTAACTAGTATTCATATAGAGGCTAATCATCACCTATTAACTTGTCATTATTTACCAATTAAGCAACATTTGCCAACTAGCCAATATATATCAAATAACCAATATTTATCAACTAATCATTATATGACTAGAGTCTACTCATATCATACTACATTATAACCATTTCCTCACTTTCAACTTAGTTAGATTGTAAATTTCACACTCCGATGTCATAATATCATAATAAGTATATCATCATAGTATAATATGTATAGCCAGACTCAAACCAAAATGGTTATTCAACAATATCCTCATAAATATCATCATAGTCATCTTCCAATCTTACTGGGCATGTGTATCATCATAATTATCCTCCGGCCTTGCTGAGCATATATATATATATATATATATATATCTATATATATATATATATATATCATCATAAATATGTCTAATAGCATAATCATGAGAATATTTAATAGCATAACCATTAACATGACCAATAATCATAATTGAAATCATAATCTCTAGCATAATAAATAGGATGATTGTCAATATAGTAAATAAGCACGCCCTTAAGTATAATAAATAACGTGTTCACCAATATAGTCAAATACATGTTCACTAATATAACCAATATGGATTATCAAAGCATAGAAAATAACTTGTCAATAGCGTAATCAATGGCATATCATTAGCATAATCAATATCTTATCAATAGCATGATTAATAGTTAATACATAGCATAATCCATAGCTTATTCATTGCACAATCAATAACTTAATTTATGTGTTAGTCAATATCATACTCAAGGGCTCATTCATTAGTATATTCGATAGGCCAATCAATAGCCCAATCAGTAGCATACTCAATGGCTCATCAATGACATAAGCTAAATCAAAAACTCATTTGTAGCCTAATCATTAGGCATGACTTCCAACGTCATTCATCATAACCAAAAAGTACCAAGGCATTTAAATATCACCAAAATAACCATCTTTCAAGATGTACACAAGTGTATCTAGGGTCTTCCATAACTATCATAAATCTTAGCCTAAGGTGGGTCGAAGAAACCACTTCTAAATCCCCATAATTCATCATTTAAAAATAACTACCCTGGACAAGGTTAAGGTATCTAAACCCACTATTAGATGTTAAACAAGCCTTAACTAGTCCTAGGATAGCTATTCCTTCTAATATAGAGCAACTAAGTCAATTTCACCTAAGGTATTGGCAATTTGGGTGAGTTGCATTGTAAACTCAGGTAATGAAGGAAATTTTTTCATTAATTAGTGACAAAAGAAGTTCCAACCTAATCACAATCCTACTAGGTCAACTTTACCTAAGATATGGATAACTAGGCTAATCATGCCCAAAATGATATCCAAAATAGCCCGAGTGATCCAACTAATCCCAAGAATTTCAATTTATCACAAGAAAAACTAAAGCCCATCCAAAATCTAACAAAATATCATAAACATACTATGAAGTAAATCAATCTAGCAAGGGGTAAAACCTAGCCTGCCTGGGCACCAAAGAAATCGCATATGATCTACTAAATCACCGGTTTTCCCTTTCGAGAAGCTTCCGCAAGATGCCAAACTATAAAATTTATATACTACACATCAATACGAGAATAATGATATCCATATTACACCATTATTCTTTGGGTCCAAAAATCACATCAAAATCACATGTGGGTCCTATTTATGAAAAATAATATTTCCAAACTAACCCAATGTTCCCATATGCTCAAGGAATCATTATATTAAAAAAAATAGGTAAATTTTGAGCTAATTTGAGGATAAAATCAAGCCCCCAAAGTTTTGGATTTTTTGAACAAGAGCTGGATATTTCTACCATGAAAGGGTGAAATCTTACCACAAATTGGTAGATAATAGTGTAAAGAAGTGTTAGACAAGCTCCCAATGCACTCACAAGCACCTATTTCAAGATATCTCCCTTTTAGGGTTTTAGCTCTTATAAAAAGGAATAAATAATGAGTAAAGCCAAGATAAAATAGGGTATTTATACCCTTACCAGGTCCTCAGGTATTTCTATTGCAACCCAATGTTCATGAGTGCGATACAAGGCATTAGATATAAATGTTACCATCTCAACATCTCCTCTCCATGATCACGACCCTAGTCGACTGGTCAAGGAGTCAAGTTCAAAACTTAAAGTGTCAAAATTATGGAACTTATGGTGTTTCCATACCGCGATCTCTATCCATGTCCGCTATCGCGGCTGCACTAGATTACAGTTGAGACATAAATCATTTCCAAGTCCCCACAAAGCTATTGAGATTCTTTTGGAATCTAGTATATGCAAATAAACTATGTAACCATACCAAATTTGGCATTCTGAGCTCAATAGTGTAGTTGAAATTTCCACCCGAGGTTATTTCAACAAAATATGGGTCACACATCTAATTTTCAATTACTTAACTTTTCGACCAATTGGACAAAATAATCTCAATTTCCTCGGGACACAAACCAAGAGTCGACCGAGCCTAAAATTGACATTCCTGAACTATTGGAACTATCAAAATTTGCATTCTAGGTTGTTTCACTAATGTTTTTGCCTGATGGTTATTTGGAATTAGTGAAGGCATAAAAATAGGAGAATGTTTCTAAAAAACAAATGAACTGTCCAGTAACTGAACTTTTATTTCTAGAAAGTCATAAATGACTTAGGGCAGCTGTAGAGAAGCTCTAACGGTGAAAATAAGAAAAAATATGTAACATGACCTGAAGGGTCATTACAATATCCACTACTAAAGGAACATTCATTCGTAAAAGTTGAGGATTAGGATCTACCTGAAGTCTTGAACAGGTGAGGATACTGGGTCTACATCTTGCTCTCAATCTCTCAAGTGGCCTACTGTACTGGGCAGTGCCTCCACGGAACCTTAACTACAGGAATCTCCCTAGCGCGCAACCGCCTAGCATAACTAGCTAAAATGAGCACAGTCTTCTCCACGAAAGTTAACCACTCATCCAACTGGATCGAGTCCATTATAAGCATATGAAATGTATAAAAAATAAATTGCCGCAACATAGATACTTGGAAAACTGGTCGGATAACAACAAATTCTAAAGGTAAAGATAATTCATAAGCCATCTCACCAACTATGCATTGAATCTTGAAAGGTCTAATATATCAAGGACTAATCTTTCCTGTAACTCCTCGAGTTTATACCCCGGATGCTACACAGTGCTTATGACCCCAAAAAACAACAAGCTAACCCATGACTGATACCTGCTGTGAGCACTAAAATATGATATTATAATAAATACATAATAATAGGCCAAAATGCCATAAGGTTCAAAACATCTGAAATACTTATAAATTATATCGTCTGAAATAACAATTTGTAAAATTGAACACTATCTGAAAACTAGTTTAAAAAGCCTCTAACTAAAATTTTTTGAAAGTGGAAGTGATGGGACAATCCCCCAACTAACTTCATCTACTGAAATATTGAGTCTATTGAGATAAGGAAATAAAATAATATCCTCAAATAATGAGGACTCACTGCTAATCTACTGTTGCTAGATAAATATGAATCTATCTATGCACGGTCGGGAACCTGAGCATCTGAACCTATGATATGAGACATCATAGTGCAAATAAAGAGAATGCATTAGTACGTGAAATATAATGGTATGCTAGATGAGGTAAGACTGAATACTAAGGTTCATATGCATGAACAATAACTGACTGTATGATATAGAGTAACTAAACATGCGAGAACATCGATAATTAATACTGCTGTAAATACTGAGTATGTACTAATATGCATATAAATAAATACTGTGACTAAGTTTGTCTGAAGCTAAGTCCTAAATTTTGATACTGAGTAACTGATATCTGAAGATTTTGATAACTCATTTACTGATACTGATTGACTATATCTGACAGTCCTAATTCTGTAGAACTGAACTGAGTTCTATTATAAAGATTAAAACTAAGACTGTAGGAGGTAGTTATCTAATCAACATGCCCCAAACAATATAATTGAGTTAGGGTCCAACCTGTCACCCTAGTTGGAAGGGTGTCAGTACCATGCCACGGGTAAAGACACTGAACAGTTGCCCTCATCTGGTAGGTAATCTAATGAGAATGGTGGAATCCTTTTCTGGCAGGTTAAAACACCTCATCAACCCTCAACTGGTCTCAACCTATGCTGGCTACGTAGTTCTAGAATGGAAGGATTGGTTATAGAGATCACACCCTCTACTGGCAGGTGAGCCCCCATCCTTGGGTTCACTCGGTGCTAAATCCTACCCCCAACTGAAAGACACTAAACTGAGTATACTGAATTGGACTGGACTGATACTAAATTTAATGAGTTTTCCTAAGTTTAGTAACTGACTGAGAATACTACTGATAGTGACATGACTAAGATTCTATAACTGACACTGGCTCTAAATACACAGCTAAATTGTCGGGTATTAAATACCCCCAAGACTCGAAAACATAAAAATAAAGCATAATATACTCTTGAAAATCATAATAATGTATACTTGTCCATAGTTTACTCATATAGGAAGTTAACCAAACACTTGTAATGCATCTACTTATACATGAATGGGGAATACATGTTATCATGTTATAATGGCACTATTTCATTCACATAGGCTTTTTATCAAACACATGAGGAACATGCTTAGGATATACAATAATCAAAACATATATTTATCATGGTTGCATCAATCAACTTGCAAATTGAAGGGTTTATCATCAAGATCATATAATTCAACACATACAATAATTTATTTCATAAATCATGTAATTTAATCATGGACTAAAACCCAAAAATAACATAAACATGAATTTAATTCAATTCAAGCAAGGAAGTTCATAATTCAACAATCTTGTATTTTGAAAATCGATTCGTGGACTCTATGGGTGAAAGGAACCCATAGATGAACACCTAACATACCTTAATTTGTTAATTCTTGAAGATTCTTGGAGAGACACTTGATTTTTGCTCTTGTTTCTTGAAGCTAGGGTTTAGCCCCTTTTTTAGAGAAAATGACTTAATCTTTGAATAAAGTGAATAAATGATGAGATAATGGGTTATTTAGCGGTAAATTTTGTGTTTAGACTGATTAGGGCTATTGAAAATACCTATTTACCCATGAGAGCCACTTAAAAATTTGTACTGAAAAACCCAATTTTGGGCCCTAGCGCGCCGCGCCACTATCACGCCAAGCTATTGGAAAATGACAATTAGGAATGTGGCTGGTGGCGTGATGTGGTGGAATCACGTTGCAATATTGGATGGGACCTGGAATCTCACCGCAATGTGGTGGAATCGCGTTGGTTCAGTAGAAATGGATAATTATGAAAATAATTTATGGCGCAACACGCCGTATCTCGATACTTCACTAGACACTTACAATTGCTATTTTGATATACTCCACGATGCGCTACTGGCCTGAATGACAGTGATTAACGATCGAAACTTAAAATATCCATAACTTCTTACTCGGTTATTGGATTTAGTCAAATTTTATATCATTGAAAAGCTAATTCAATTTCCTACACAATGGCAAACTCTAAACTGAAAAATATGAGTACTTAAAATTTTTTTATATTGGATAACTCATTAACTGAGAGTTAATCTTATGCTAAGGAAATACGGGGTATTACAATATCTCCCCCTTGGGAACATTCATCCTTGAATGAGACTGATTAAGCTAAAACACTGATAGACTGAGTTTACACACTGAACATGCATATCTGATGCATAACTACATGACTGAAGCTATTGATAAGCTGGGTTTTCATACTAAACATGCATATCTGATGCATGAGTACATGACAGAATGGGTTTATGAATGCATGACTGAATATGCAATGGTAATGGTTACCAAGTTATAATTATAGTTGGACATGGAACTGAGTAAAGCTAAGAAAGACTGTTACCTTTAGCTAGATCTGAGGTTGCGAAGAAGAGGTGAGGATAGTTGGTCTGCATATCTGCTTCTTCTTCCCAAGTAGCTCCCTTTACGGACTGATTCCGCCAAAGGACTTTGACTAAGGGAACTTCTTTGTTCCTCAGTCTGCGAATCTGATGATCAGGGATCTGGACTGGAACCACTTCAAAAGAGAGATCATTCTGAATGTTTACATCCTCTAAAGGAACTATGACTGCTTTGTCACCAATATATTTCTTTAGAAAGGAGACGTGGAATACTGGATGCATTGAGGCTAGATCTGAAGGCAACTCAAGCTCATAAGCTACCTTGCCGAAATGGCTGAAAATTCTGCAAGGATCGATATATTGGGGACTGAGCTTTCCCTTCTTACCGAACCTCTTTACCCCTCCATGGGAGATATTTTTAAGAATACAAAATCACCGATCTCAAACTTGAGATCCTTTGTCCTCACGTCTGTATATGATTTCTGTCAGCTCTGGGCAGCCGTAAGTCTTTCTCTGATTAACTAAACCTTCTCTAAGGCATCAAACACTAGGTCGGGCCCTACTACTGTGGCCTCACCTACCTCAAACCAAATAATTGGATATCTACATCTCCTACCATAGAGAGCTTTAAATGGAGCCATCTGAATGCTGGAATGATAGCTGTTATTGTATACAAACTCAATCAAAGACAAGTGGTCATCCCAACTACCCTTAAAATTAACAACGCATGCTCTTAGCATATCCTCTAGAGTCTGAATGGTCCTTTCTTCTTAACCATCTTTCTGAGGGTGGAAGGCTATATTGAGATGAACTTGGTACCAAGACCATTTTGGAATGCTTTCTAGAAATAAGAGGTAAACTGGGTAACTTTATCTGAGATAATAGATACTGGAACTCCGTGTAACCTGAACAACTCTATAATTTAGAATTTGGCGTAGTCCTTAGCTGAATAGGAAGTATGAACTGGCAAAAAGTGAGCTGATTTGGCCATCCTGTCTACGATACCCAAATGGAATCATGATGATGATGAGTATGAGGAAAACCTATCACAAAGTACATGTTCACTTCTTTCCATTTCCATATGGGAATATTGAACTCGTGTATGGACTGACTAGGCATCTGGTGCTCAATCTTGACTTGCTGACATGTAGAGTATTTAGCTACAAATTCTATAATATCCCTCTTCATCCCACTCCACTAATAGATATCTCATAAATCATGGTACATCTTAGTGGCCCCTAGATGAATTGAGTAACACGCATTATGCACTTCTACAAGAATTCGTTGCCTTAAGTTATCTATACCCGGCATACATAAACAACCCTGGTAACACAACACACCATCTTTCCTTTGGGAGAAAAGCTCTAATTTCTGATCCCTGACTGACTTTTTTAATTTAACATGACTGGGATCTCTATCCTGTTTTTCCTTCACCTTGAAACCTAGAGAGGATTCTGAACTGTTCTGAACCTACACACGACCTTCTGCTGAATCAACTAAGCAGACACCTAGTCAAGCAAAATGATGAATTTCCTAAACTAAATTCTTTTTACTGACCTCAACATGAGCAACACTACCCATAGACAGTCTACTAAGAGTATCAGCCACTACCTTGGCTTTGCCCAAATGATAAAGAATACTTATGTCATAATCTTTCAATAATTCTAACCACCTTCTCTGACGCAAATTCAAATCTTTCTAAGAGAACACATACTGAAGGATTTTGTGATCTATGAACACATCAACTTGAACCCCATATAGTAATGCCTCCAAATCTTTAAGGCAAACACTACAGCTGTTAACTAAAGATCATGAGTCAGATAATTCTTCTCATGGGGCTTAAGTTGTCTGGAGGCATAAGCTATTACCTTACCTCTCTGCATGAGGACATGACCCAAACCTACTATGGATACATCACAGTACACAACAAACCCATCTGAACCATCTAGTAGAGTCAAAACTAGAGCTGAGATGAGTCGAGTCTTCAACTCCTGAAAACTCTTATCGCAGGAATCTGACACCTAAAATTGGACTTTTTTCTGAGTCAATCTGGACATGGGGGATGCAATAGATGAAAATTCTTTAATAAACCGATGGTAATAGCTAGCTAAACCCAAGAAACTACTGATATCTGATGGAGAGATGGGTCTAGGCTAGTTTCTCACCGCTTTGGTCTTTTGAGGATAAACTCTAATGCCATCACCAAAAAAAATATGACCAAAGAATGCTACAGATCTTAGCTAAAAATCGCACTCACTAAATTTGGTGAATAACTGATGAGTTCTGAGTGTCTTAAGTACGATTTTGATATGATTTGCATGATCATTCTCACTACGAAAATAGACAAGAATGTTATCAATGAAGACTATAACGAACATGTCTAAGTACTACTTGAACACGTGGTTCATTAAGTCCATGAAAGCTGCTGGGGTAGTAGTAAGACCAAAGGACATGACTAGAAACTCGAAGTGACCATACCAGGTTCTAAAAGCTACTTTCAGAATGTCATATTCTCTAACTCTGAGCTGATGATAGCCTAATCTGAGGTCTATCTTAGAAAAGTAACTAGCACCCTGAAGTTGGTAAAACAAGTCATCGATTCTGGGAAGTGGATATCTGTTCTTGACTGTAAATTTATTTAACTCACGATAGTCTATACATATTCTGAAAGAATCATCTTTCTTACACACAAATAAAACTGGTGCGCCCCATGGGGAAATAATGGATCTAATGAATCCCTTATCTAGGAGATTCTCCAACTGTCCTTTTAAATTTTTGAGTTTTATTGGTGCCATTCTGTATGGCAAAGTAGATATAGGCTGAGTGTCTGGAAGAAGGTCTATTTTGAAGTCTATTTTCCTAATAGGTGGAACTCCAGGAAGATCTTCAGGAAACACATCTAAAAATTCATTTACTACTGGAACTAACTCAAGACCGAGAGTTTCTGAACTAAAGTCCTTGACCAGTACAAGATGATAGGCACATCCCTTGGATATCATTTTTCTTGCTCTAAGGTATGAAATCAACTGAATTTTAAGCGTTGTGGTACTACCCCTCCATTCAAGGACTGGTTCATTTGGAAACTGAAAATGAACTATTCTATTTCTACAATCAATTGAGGCATAACATGAGTGGAGCCAATCTATGCCGAGAATGACTTTAAAATCTGCCATATCTAGCTCTTCAAGGTCTGCTATAGTAACTTTATAAGATATCATAATCGAAAAGTTCTTATACCCGTCGGACTATGATAGATTTACCTATAGGGGTAGAAACTGAGAAAGGCTCTGCTAGAATTTTTGGACTGACTCCAAAGTTAACAGCTATATAAGGAGTTATGAAAGATAAAGAAGCTCCTGAATCTAGCAAGGCATAAATATATAAATGGAAGATCTGTAATGTACTAGTAACCACATCAAGAGAATTTTCCTGATTTTGTCTAGACTAAAGTGCATAAAGCCTGTTTGGGCGTTGCCCATCGGTGGCACTGGAAAAGGCACCCTGCTGATTCGGGCGACCTGACTGAGCTGAAGAATGAGTATGCTGACCCTGAGAACCTGACTGAGGACAATCTCTAACTCTGTGTCCTGGCTTGACATACCCAAAATAAACATCACTGTCAGCTCTATCGGTACCCTTGTGGTTTCTGCTACATGTCTGACAAGTAGGATTTGTTCAAGAACTGCTGACACTACCCTGAGATTTAGATCCTGGTGCCTTATCCCTGTTACTATTTTTGAACTTAGGTACTGGAGCACTGGCTGAGGACGGAAATGGAACTAAATATTTTAGATGAAACTGGGAATGGTTACCGCTCTCTGACCTAGGATAATTGAAATTAAAGCTACCTATTCTAGTTCTCTTTTTCTACCTCTCTCGCTCTCTAAACTTAACCTCTTCTATCTACTAAGCATGGACCATGATCCTGGATATGTCCATCTCCTTAATCAACATTATTGTTGTGCACTCTTTAACCATACTATTTGACATCCCAGATACGAACTTGCTCATTCTGGACCTACTGTTAGCTACTACATGGGGAGCATACCTAGCTAACTTAGTAAACTTGAGGGAATACTCTTTCACGCTCATACTACCTTGATTGAGGTTGATAAACTCTAACATCTTTATTTCTCTCATCTCTAAGAGAAGGAATCTCTCTAGGAAAGAGTAGCAAAGTCTTCCCATTCTAAGGGCTCTGCATTTGCGTCCTTGTCTACCTTTCACTGCTTAAACTATGTATGAGATAAATCTTGTTGCTGATAGGCAGCTAACTCAACAATCTAATTGGAAGTCACTCCTATAATATCTTTGACTTTCTAGACCTAATTGAGGAACTCCTATGGATCCTCTTCTGGCTTAGATCCTGAGAATAAGGGAGATTCATTTGGGTAAAGTCTTGAATCATAGCTGCAGCAGTATTGGCCACCAGATTGGCCAAAACAATAGTTAGCCATTCATTCTAAGCTGCTACGGAGTTGGCTAGAGCAGTGAATGGAACTCTACATTCTGCATGGGAGACATGCTCGTCTAGGGGATCTTCTTGAACGGGCTGAGGTGCTGACTGATTTTTGGCTCTCCTTTTGTTGGTCTTTTTGGGAGGCATGTTATGTAAATAAAAAGAAGGAAATAGATTAGACTAAGAGTTTAACTTAAGTTCATGCTCACTCGCACGACATGAATACTAAAAAAGGGAAACTATTTCCTAAAACATCTCATAGCCTCCTGTCCGTAAGTGTGGTGCGCACACCCATGCATAAGACTCTACTAGATGCGGCTTTCAGACTTCCTAGGACACTTTTGAACCTTAGGCTCTAATACCAAGTTTGTAATGCCCCGATTCTGTACCCCGAACGCTACATGATGCTTACGACCCTAAAGGACCACAAGCTAACCCATGACTGATATATTCTGTGAACATTAAAACATGATACTGTAATAAATATGGAACAATAGGCTAAAATGACATAAGATTCAAAATATCTAAAATACTGATAAATTATATCATCTAAAATAAAAATCTTTAAAACTGAACAATATCTGAAAACTAGTCTGAAAACCTTTAATTGAAACGTTTTGAAAGTAAAGTTGATAGGACAATCCCCCAACTAACTCCATCTATTGAAATACTGAGTCTACTAAAATAATGAAATAAAAGAATATCCTTAAATGACGAGGACTCACTGCTAATATACTACTACTAGATAAATCTGAATCTATCTATGCGCAGTCGGGAACCTGAGCATCTGAACCTATGATATGAGACATCATAGCACAAAGAAATAGTATGCGTCAGTACGTGGAATGTATTGGTATGCTAGATGAGGTAAGGCTGAATGCAAGGGTTAACATACATAAACAATAACTGATTGTATGATATAAAGTAACCGAACATGAGAACACATGGATAAATGATACTACTATAAATACTGAGTATGCACTAATGTGCATATAAATATATACTATGACTAAGCTTGTCTGAATCTAAGTCCCGAATTCTGATACTGAGTAACTAATATCTGAAGTTACTGATACTGGTTGACTTTATCTGATAGTCCTAATTCTGTAGAACTGAACTGAGTTCTATTCTAAACACTAAAACTGAGACCGTGGGAGGTAATCATCAAACCGACATTCCCCAAATAATATAACTGAGTTGGGGTCCAACCTGTGACCTAAGTTAGAAGAGTGTCAGTACTGTGCCACGGGTAAAGAAATTGAAGAGTTACCCTCATGTAGTAGGTACTCTAATGAGAATGGTAGAACCTTCATCTTATAGATTAAAACACCTCATGAACCCTCAACTGGTCTCAACCTACGCTAGCTACGTAGTTCTGGAACACAATGATTGCTTCTAGAGATCAGACCCTCTACTAGCAGGAGAGCCCCCATTCCTGGGTTCACTTGATGTTGACTAAGAGTACTACTGATCATGACATGACTGAGATTCTGTAACTGACACTGGCTCTAAGTACACAGCTAAATTGTCTGGTATTAAATACCCCCAGGACTCGATAGCATGAAAATAAAGCATAATATACTCTTGAAAATCATAACAATGTATACTTGTCCATAGTTCACTCATAGAGGCATTTAACCAAACACTTGTAATGCATCTACTTATACATGAATAGGTAATACATGTTATCATGTTATAATGGAACTATTTTATTCACATAGGCATTTTATCAAACACATGGTGAGCATGCTTAGGTTATACAATAATCAACACTTATAGTTATCATGGCTGCATTAATCAACTTGCAAATTGAAGGGTTTATCATTAAGATCATGTAATTCAACACATACAATAATTTATTTCATAAAAGCATGTAATTTAATCATGGACTAAAATCCAACAATAACATGAACATGAATTTAATTCAATTCAAGCATAGAAGTTCATAATTCAACAATCTTGGATTTTGAAAACGGATTCATGGACTCTATGGTTGAAAGGAACCCATAGATGAACACCTAACATACTTTAATTTGTTAATTCTTGGAGGTTCTTGGAGAGACTCTTGATTTTTGGTCTTGTTACTTGAAGCTAGGGTTTATTCCCTTTTTGAGAGAGAATGATTTAATCTTTGAATAAAGTGAATAAATGATGCGATAATGGGTTATTTAGGCGTAAATTTCATGTTTAGACTGATTAGGTCCGTGGAAAAATACCATTTACCCATGAGAATGACTTAAAACTTCATACTGAAAAACCCAATTTTGGGCCCAGGCACGATGCACCGCTATTACGCCAAGCCACTGGAAAATAACAACTGAGAAAATGGATGGTGGCGCGACACGGTATAATCGTGTTGCAATACTAGATGGGACCTGCAAGCTCACCACGACGCGGTGGAATTGCGTTGGTACACTAAAAATAGACAATTGTGAAAATAAGTTATGGTGCGACACGCTAATATCGCGGTACTTCACTGAAAACTGACAATTGCCATTTTGACATACTCCACAATGTGCTACTGGCCTGAACAATGGTGTTTAATGACTAAAACTTAAAATAGCCATAACCTCTTACCCGTTTATCGGATTTAGGAAAATTTTATATCGTTAGAGAGCTAATTCAATTTCCTACGCAATGGCAAACTCTAAACTGAAAAATACTGAGCGTCTCAAAATTTTTATATTGGATAACTCATGAACTGAGAGTTAATCTTAAGCTAAGGAAATACAGGGTATTACATTTCCCTTTGACCCGAATATCATCACACCCTTCATGGGTGACACACATAGGATACTCGATCACCAACTCCAAATCTTAATGTATAAAGCCTATGGTCTGCATAGGCCTTCTACCTACTCTGAGCCGCTCTAAACCTATCCTGAATCACCCTGGCTCTATCTAATGACACCTAAAGCAAATTAGTACCACGAGGTCAAATATCAAAAGACTTAATCCATCTAATCAGAGAAGGACATCTCCTACCATACAAAGCCTCAAATGGCGCCATCTCACTACTCGAATGATAACTATTTTTGTAAGCAAACTATGCCAACGCTAAGTGATACTACAACTGGACTCTAAAATCCATAACACAAGCTCAAAGCATATCCTCAAGCACCTGAATAATTCGCTCGGACTAACCGTTTGACTGCAGATAAAAGGTTGTACTAAGGTCCACTTGAGTACCCAACTCTTCCTAAAAAGCTCTCCAAAATCTAAAAGTGAGCATGGAACCCTGGTCTAATATAATAGATATGGGAACACCACGCAAACGGACTATCTCACTCGTATAGATGTGGGTTAAACTCTCGCCACTAAAGGACATCTAAATTGGAAGGAAATGTGCCGACCTGGTCAATTGATCCATGATAAGCCAAATACCATCAGAACCACGGGAGGTATGACGCAAACCACTAACAAAATCCATGATGATCCGCTCCCATTTACACTTAAGAATGGAAAACCTCTTAGTTAATCCACCTGGATGCTGATCCTTGGCATTATCTGCTGACAACATAGGCAATGAGCAACAAACTCTGCCATATCTATCTTCATTTCTCTCTGCGAATAATGTTATCTCAAATCTCTATTCATCTTCACTGTGCTTGAATAAATAGAATATCTAGAGCTACGAGCCTGGAGCAAAATTAATTGAATCAAGTCATCAATCATCGAGACACAAATACAGCCATCAAATCATAAAACACCCTTGGAATCTATAATGTTCCTCTTACGCTCACCACTCAACACTTGATCACGAAGGAAAAAAAGCTCACTATCCTTAAACTGACTGTAATACCCCGAGAAATTTTTCATTAAAATTTTGTGCGTAAATGTGTTAGGTTCTATCTTCTAGAATGAATTATAAATTTTTCGTGTGAAATGTCTTAGATTATGACCCACCATTGCGTAGAGTATTGAATAAGCTTTCCAACTTTATGTGTATCATCCAAAACAGACACCCGAGCGATGAGTTATGAACATTTTGATCGAACTGTGAATAGTAGTGAACAGTAAAATGTGCAGGAAAAAGTACTGAGGCCTGGCGTATTTTTGCTCCAACTTTAAACGATCATAACTCCTTGTACATAATGATCTGGGTGATCTACTATATATCAGTAGAAAGCTCTGTGAGTCCTCTTTCCAATGTGTATCAGAGCAAAAAGTTATGGTTGATCTACTTCAACCTATCAAAAGTGAATTTTTGGATCAACTTTAAATGATCATAACTCCTCGTACACAATGATCTGGGTGAGATACTATATATCAACGAAAATATATAAGATTCCTCTTTCTAATGAAATTAGTTTCATCCAATTTGGATATCGGACTAAAACGTTATGGTTGATCTACTTCAAACTATCAAAATAGTCCACCAAAGGATAGATTCGAGAATTATTTGATTTTTAAGGGCGTTTTGGTCATTTCCCTTCACCTAAAATCCATCCAAACCCTATATTAAAGCCTATTAGAAGCATTATATGTTATATTTCATCAAATTCCCTCAAAAAGAAAACCCTAAGCTCCTACATCCAACTTTAAGAACCTCTAAAGTTCACCATTAATTCTGCAAATTTATTCAAGATTCCAAGTTCCTAGTTTAAGAACTCCAAGAACCATCATTCAAAGGCACGATTAACATCTCAAAAACGAGAATCGATCTAAAGTTCATCATTCAAGGTATGTGGGATTTTTCAACAAGAACTCTCTTTCGTTCTTGTGCCCAAAAATAATTTTCTTTACAAAGGCATGATTTTTATTTGATTTTTATGAATTTGAAGTATGAACCCATATCTTATGATGATTATTATGAAATCTTGATGTTTATGATTTTGAAAGATGAATTTACATATGTGGATATATAAAGCATGAATCTTGAATGATATTTATCATGATTTTGATATTTGGGTCGTGAATCCCCATTGGAAATTGTGTATTTTTCGAAAGTGTGTGTTATAAGCACGTTGATGTTGAATATTTGAGATATTTTGAATGATTTGACCTTTTGGTCTTAATGGAGTTGTTTTGAACTCGAGTGTGAAAGAAATCCACAACGTGGTTGATTTTAATAGATGGAAAGCATAATGGTTCCCGATGTATATTTATATATTACTGAAATTGTTTTGTTGTGGATTGTCTTTGAAATAATCTGAGCTAAGTCTGGGAGAAATCTTTAGCACCGAGTGGGAGGTATAAAGTGATCTTACTTCCCTAGAACTACGTACCCCCGTAGGAGTGAGCCTGAGGCTGATTTATATAGTGATCACTAGTTTGTGTGGATTTGATATCGATAGTCCTACTCCGATGGCAAGGATAGGATGGCTCTCCCCAACGTGGGTTGTACATTGGACTCCATGTAGCTCACATAGTTTATGTCGTTTATAGGATCTCCCAGTGTGTGTGTGTTTCCTTGTGTCTATGGTGAATGGTAAAGTGATTTGAAAGTGGAATTGTGAAAGTTATTCTTTCAAAAGATTTAAATGATATTTACATTATGAGAATTGATATTCTTGATGAACTGAAAGTAATTGACAAATTATATGATGACTCACATGTGTTATTGTACTTATTTCATCCTCTCATGATTATGATGATTTTCTTCGGGCTATGTCAGTCTTTCATACATCCTGCATATTTCTTATAAATATTTATGATGATGATGTTTATACAACTGCATACACCCTCATATACTCGGTTCCTTTCTATGGTACTGAACCACATCTTCGGATGTGGGCTGCATTTTCTCAGAATGTAGGTTCAGGTGCTCAGTTCTAGGTTCGATAGTGATTCTTCGGGCACGCTGTTCTACATCCTCTGTTATGGTGAGTCCTCATGTTCCGAGGACGTGATGTCTGATGTTGGTTTCATGGAATTGTTTACATTTGATAACTGAGTATGATTCAGTTGGGGCATGTCTCAATGGCTCACTGGTTTTATTGATTTTCTTAGAGGCTTGTCAAACTAGTATAGATGTTGGGAGTTGACTAATAAGTCGTATTTTGTTATCTTTCTGAAATTCTTTTATTCTTGGATGATGATTACTCTGTTGATATTTGAGGGTTATTTATGAAAACCCCGTTGATTTGTGTTGAATTGAATGAAAATGGCTCAAAGGGTTAGCTTGGGGCTACTCGTAGCCTCAAGCACCGTGTGATGCTTCGAGACCCGTTTTCCGAGGCGTTACACTGACGATCCCAAATCCTATCAAAAAATAAACACCTTGCCTTAACAATAGTAAGAATCCCCCTAGGATCTAAAATATCAAGACGAACAATCAAGTTGGCTAAGGACTAAATGTTCCATGCCAACGACTTCTGAGAAACTGAAATACAAGCTAAGTTACCCATACTTGCTATCTTCCGACTCAAGGCATCTGCTACTACATTAGCCTTTCCCGGATGATACAAGATAGAGATATCATAATCTTTAAGAAACTCCATCCATATAATCTATCTAGCATTAAGCTCCCTCTGATTGATAAGATGGTAAAGACTGATGATTGATGAAAATCTCATAATGAACACCATAGAGATAATACCTCTAAATCTTTAGTGTGAAAACTATCATCAGTAACTTTAGATCATGAGTGGGGCAGTTGCGCTCGTGCACCTTAAGTTGTATTGAAGCATAAGAAATAACACGACTATGTTGCATCAATACACAACCCAGGCCAATATTGGAAGCATCACTAAATATCATGAATCCCTTACCCTCAACAAGAATAAGGAAAGAGCTAAAATAGGAGCTAAAGTAAGAAAATCCTTGAGCTTTCCAAATCTTGACTCACATTCCTTAAACCATCAAAAAAAACCTCCTTATGAGTAAATTTGGTCATAGGCATTGAAATAGTAGCAAAATCCTTGATGAATCGTCTATAGTAACCAACCAACCTAATGAAGCTACGAACCTCAGTAGGAGATATAGGTCTATCCCAATCATGAATTGCCTCAATCTTAGCTGGGTCTACCATAATACCATCCTTAGACACCACATGTCCAAGGAATGTACTGAATCAAGAAAAAATTTACACTTAGAGAATTTGAAAAAAAGTACGTGATCTCTCAAAGTCTAGGGCACAATCCTCAAATGTTGTGCATTCTCCTCTCTACTCCTCGAATACACAAGGATGTCGTCACTGAACACAATCACAAAGAAATCTAAGTAAGGTCTGAATACTCTATTCATCAAATCCATAAATGAAATAGGGGCATTAGTCAAGATGAATGACATCACCAAGAAGTCATAATAACCATAATGGGTCCTAAAAGCTATCTTTGGGATATCCTCAGGCCGAATCCTCAACAGATGGTAACCAGATCTCAAATCAATCTTAGAGAACACTGTTGCACCCTGAAGCAAGACAAGTAATCATCAATGTGTGGTATAGGATAACAACTCTTCACCATCACCTTATTAAGTTGCCTATAATCAATGTACATATGTATGGATCCATCTTTCTTTTTCACAAATAACATAAGAGCTCCCTAAAGAGACATACTCGATCTAATAAAACCCTTACCAAGAAGATCTTTAAGATAATAATTTAGCTTCTTAAGCTCAATGGGAGCCATATAGTAAAGTGACATAGAAATAGGTCGGGTGCCAGGATCAAGATGAATAGAAAACTCAATCTCATGGGTAGGGGGAATATTATGAAGGTCGGTAGGGAACACATTAGAAAACTCACAAACTACAAGAATAGAGTGAAGTAATGGACTTTGTACACTAGTATCACCAATATAAGCGAGATAAGACTCACAAACCCTCAAAATAAGCCTCCTAGCACATACATAAGAAATAGTCTCCATCAGCTTACGAGTAAATGCTCCCTGACACATGACTAGGGTTACACTAGGCATGGCTAAGGTAACTATCTTGGCAAAACAATCCATGACCTCATGATAGTGGGATAACCAGGCCAGGCCAGAATCACATCATAATCCACCATATTGAGAAGAATAAGATCAACATAAGCATCAATATCTCTAACTATCATAACACAGGACCTGAACACTCAATCCACTACTAAAGAATCACCCACAAGAGTAGACACACAAAGGGAACAAATATTATATCCCAAGATAACTCTAACCGTGGAGCATAATAAAACGATACATAAGAATAAGTGGATCGAAAATCAAATAAAGAAAGGGCCGACTAATGGCACATCAAAATCATATTTGTAATAACAATATCCAAATACTTAGCCTTAGGTCTAGTAGGTACTACATATAACTAACGACACCTACCACCTGGCTGGGCTCCAAACCAACCTTCTATTTTGCCTGCCTTAGAACCTCCCCGAGTACCCTAGACACCACCCCTAAGACCTTCAGAACCATATCTAGTGAAGGAATAAACTGCTCTAATAGGAGGGAACACTCTGAGCTGAAGCAACAATCACCCTACGGCTAGGGAAATCCCACGAATAGTGACCATAAGCTCCATAAGTATAACATATCACCTGAGATGAACAAAAATCAATAGATCCAGCTAACCTAAAATAACCACCACGTCTAGAATGACTAGAAGATGCCCCTTTAAAGACTGACCACTTTCCTAACCAACGCAATTGCTAATACTAGACTGACCTCCATTAGTAATATAAAGTGCATCCTAAATTGGTCAACTAGGATGACTCTGAGGCTAATTGGATATACACAGAGGATATATACCATGAAAATGGTTACCATTGAATTGAGAACTATGCTGGCTCCCACTAAAACTACTTTGATCTTTTGGCCTCTTATCGTTACTCCTACAGGCCTCGCAATGTATATCCTCCAAAAGGTGAGCATAATAAGAAACCTCAGCAAAAAACGTACCCACAACAACCAAACTCTGATTAGACATATAAAGAGGAAGCCTCAACTCTCTTACAAAGCAATAAACTCTCTCTTACTCAGTATCCAAAATAAAAGTCACATGCCTAAACAACTTTTGAAAATAAACCTCATACTCTACAACTGTCATAGATTCCTACTCTAATTTAGGGAACTGATCTCTCAAATGATCTCTAAGACTATAAGGCATAGACTTCTATAAGAACATCTCAGAGAACTGAGCTCAAGACAACGAAAAAGATCCAGTAGGTCTAGAATCCATATAACCTCTACATTAATGTTGAGCAGCCAAATCCAATCAAAATATGTTGTAATTCACACCATAAGTCTCAGCTAGGCCCAAATTATGGAGCCTATCCTCACAAGTAATCATAAACTCATATGTATCCTCGCCCAAAGCACCAGAAAACCTAGGCGCAACCATTCTTAAGAATCTACCCAATATCTTTTACTCCTCAGAAAACATAGCAGGATGGGAAACTACTGGCTAAGAAACTATCAACTAAGAAACCACTATTATAGGAGGGACCTCAACTCTGGGAGCTGCAGCTATAGGTTGTGCCCCTACCTCCATCCCACTTTATCCATAGATTGTGAATTTTCTAATGGTGCACCACCAACTAACCCTAAAAGCTGAACCAACACATCTCTAAGCACTGAATAAGAAATTAACCCTGGTAGAGATTGGGATAGTCCCTGGCCCACCGTTGGATGAGGCTGAAGAATCTCAGGCTCAGGAGCAGGAATATAGTCTAGTAGAGAACCCTTATCCTGGCTCATAGATAAGGACACATCTCATGGATGTCCATGACCTCTAGGTAATCTATTGACAGGAGAAGAATCACTAGTCTTGGTCTCGGGACCCTTGTTGCATATAGTGATAATACGTGTCTTAGCCATTTATGAAAGAGTGAAGTCAAAGAAATGTTCTATAAACCAACTCGGACTCTTAGCATGAAATGAGTAAAAAAAGTGAAAAACTCCTAAGAATGTCCTATAGCCTCCCAAAAATAAGAAATAAACATCATCATTGCGATCCATATGATTCTACTAAACACTTGCCTGTGTACCAACAATACAAATATATAATAGGCTTTGATACTATTTTTTCATAACCCAATTTATAAGTCATGATGATACTTACTCTTTCCTGCTAGTAGGTAATCAAAACCGTAACTCAGAGTTAAAAACAATGGGTTAACTTGGTGGAAATTCCCCAAAAGGGCCTAATAGACAATCCAACACAATAAATAGGCAAGACAATAGAAATAATTTAAAGGTAATAACTACATAAATACCATCCTATAACCCAGTAGAGCCAGTACAAGAACAACTATAAATATAATCCAAGTCTTAAAATAGTCAACATAATCATGTCTTGAAACTAAAGACTATACGTGAAAGATAGAAGAAAATAGGTAACCCCAACTGTAAGAGCTCACCCAACCTCTGAATATCAACACAACACAAGAATCGATAAACGGCAGCAACTAGTACTCAAATTTGCACCAAAAAGGTATAGAAGTGTAGTATGATTACCAAAACCACGGGTACTCAGTAGGCATCATTGGATGATTGAGCTAAATCATGATATAAATATAATAAAATGCAAGATAACATAGCTAAGTTAAGGTAAGGAAACAAATATGAAACATATCCAACATCGCTATACATGAATAAATAGATAACTGAAATATCATCATAACATAACATAAAATATCAACACATGCAACATAACTACAAAATTGGCTCTCATACAAAAATTATTGCAAAAAAGTAAATAACCCATCGCAAGCCTCCATAATCCTGGAAGGTAAAAACAAGATAGAATAACCCACCACTATCATTTATTAACTTTCAGAATACCACTAGAATTCATCCAAGACATTCCACATAATAACCATCAACTATCCATATTCATCATTTCCAATTAATCAACACTTACCAACTATCCATCATGTATCACCAATCCTTGTGTATCAATAAATCATTCTTTATCAACTAAATTTTACCTATTAACTAATATTCAAATAGTGGCTAATCATCACCTATCAACTAGTCATTATTTACCAACTAACCAACTGCCCACAAGCAAATATTTATCAATAAACCAATATTTTTCAACTAACCAGTATTTATTAATTAATTATTATATCACTAGGGTCTACTTATATCATACTATATTATAACCATTTCCTTATTTTCAACTCAACTAAATTGTCAATCTCACACCCGATGTCATCTTATAATAATAAGTATATCATCATAGTATAATACATATAGCTGGACTTGAACCGGCATGTATATTCAACAATATCCTTATAAATATCATCATAGTCATTTTTTGGGATCACTGGGAATTTGTATCATCTTCATAATATTATAGCCTTGTCGGGTATATATCATCATAATACTACTCTGGCCTTGCCAGGTGTATATATATATATATCATCACAATTATCCTTCGGCCTTGATGGGTAAATATATCATCACAATCATGTTCTAACCTTGTTGGGTAAATATATTATCATAATAATCCTCTGGCTTTTCCATGTAAATATATCATTATAATCAACCTCTCGCTTTACAGGGAATATATGTATATATCAATATCATCATCAATATGGCCAATAGCATAATATGAGAGTATTTAATAGCATAACCATTAACATAATATATTAACATAACTAATAATCATAATAAAAATTGTAAGCTCTAGCATAATCAATAGCATGATTACAAATATAGTAAATAAGAACACCCTTAAGCATTATCCATAACGTATTGGACGACATAGTCAATTACATGGTCTCTAATAAAATTAATATGCATTATCAAAGCATAGGCAATAACTTATCAATAGCCTAATCAATGACTTATCATTAGCATAATGGATAGCTTATCAATAGCTTGATCAATAGTTAATCTATGGCATAATCTATAGCTTATTCATAGAACAATCAATAGCTTAATTTATGGCTTAGTCAATGTCATGCTTAAGGGCTCATTCAATAGTATATTTAGTAACCTAATCAATAGCCAAATCAATAGCATACTCAATGTCTCATCGATGACATAAGCTTAATCAATAAATCATTTATAGCCTAATCATTAATTATTACTTCCAACATCAATAATCATAACCAACAAATACCAAGGCATCTAAACCCCAAAATTCATCATTCAATAATGACTACCCCTAAAATAACCCTTTAGGTCATTTTATATATTTTTTCTTATTTTGCCGTTACAGATTTTCAATAGCTATGACTTACTAGGAATGATAGTTCAATCACCAGGCAATTCATTTGGTTTTTGGATCTAATTCCCTTTTTAAAAGCCTTCGTTGGGTCTAAATAGCCACTGGGTGATAACTTTAGTAAAATGAGCTCGAATGCAAATTTGACTACATCAATAGCTCTAGAATATTGATTTTAGGATAGGTACACCTTTGGTTCAGGTTTTGAGGCACCTGAGCTCATTTTAATTTATTGGTTGAAAAGTTGAGAAAATAAAATATGGACGTGGGACCCATATTTAGTTGAAACAACCTCGGATGGAAAATTTGAGTATGTCATTGCATTAAGAAGTCAAATTTTTTATAGTGACATAGTTTGTTTGTGTATACGAGATTCTGGATGAATCTCGAGGGCTTGGTATGGACTTGGAAATTTCTAACTCCAAACCTGATAACTGGTCCCATCGCTATCACGAGACAAGAGTAGCGATCGCGATACCTTTGGCAGGCTAAGATTACCATAATCACAGTAAATCATTGCGATTGTAACTGAGCCTGGCAGCCAATAGATAAGGCAATAGCGAGGAAATAAGCCACAATAGCAACTGTCGAGGACCTGGGCTAGGTATAAAAGGACCCCATCACTTCTATAAGATCTGAAAACCCTAAATAGTGAGATTAAGAAGGATTGAAGCTTGTTGGTGATTGGAAAGATAGAGTAACATTTCTTTTCACTATTATCTTCTGATTTAAGGTAAGAATTCATGCTTTTCTTAGTGAAATTTCTTGATTTATTATTCAAAACCCCAAAACTTTTAGCGCTTGATTTTACCCCTAATTTAGCTTGGTTTTCACCCATTTTAGGGTAATGATTCCTTAATCTTGATATTATATTGGGTTGGTTTTGAAGGAATCATTGGTATTGTATTAAGTAAAAGTAGATACAATACAATACCAACGATACCAATGATCTAAAAGTGGATATTAGATATCTTAAGCCTTGTTCGGGTAGAAATTTTCCTAAAATGGAACTCAAGGATTAGAAGTGGACTTTTAACCCACTTTAGGCTATGACACATATTAGCTTTGGTAAAGCTTTGTATACTTATTAGACTTTTGGAAGTGTTTATTGAGGTAGTAAATAGAAATCTTGATCCTTGATGGTTATGTTAGTTAACATGGGGATTGACGCCCATTGATTATGCTATTATTTATGTTATAGATGATACTACCAATGATATTAATTATATATATAAATATATCCAGTTTGAGTTTGAAAGATAATTATGTTGTTGATCATATACACCCAATTTGAGTCTAGAGGATGATTATGGCACTATTAATTATACTTACCAATTTGAGTTTGACTATTAATTATATTTACGAGTTCAAGTCCAGCTATTGATTATTTACCGATTCAAGATCGGCTATTGATTATATTTGCCAGTTCGAGTCTTGCTATTGATTATCTTTACTGTTCTAAGTTTGAGTATTAATTATTTACCAGTTTGAGTTCAGGATTTGATTATATTGTTTGAGTCTAGATATGCACATTATACTATAATGTTATACTTTTGATGAATGACGATATTGGGTTGTGAGATTGAAGGTAGCAATTTGGCTACGTTGGAAAATGAGAGAATGGCTATAATGTAGCATGACATAATTAAACTCTAGTGGTAAAATGACTAGTTGACAAATGATGGCTAGTGGATATATAATGACCAATAGATAATTGAATTGTCTATAAGAGATAGATGGTTTATTAACAACTAGTGAATAATAATAATAAGGTTGCTTTATGTTGGTAAATTATGGAGTGTTGGTTAAATGATGATGAAGGTTAGCATATGTTGGTTGATTGCTTTATTTTATCCTTGGGCTTGCTCTCCTTGAATATGGCCGTCTGTGATGAGTTATTTACTTTTTTACTCCAATTGGCTTATGAGAGCCAATTTCATAGTTATGATCGCATGTGTGATGATTTATGTTTTGTTATGTTATTACTTTGGTTTATTTACTTATTATGTACATCATTATAGGAGATAATTCAAGTTTATTTCTATACCTCGACTTAGCTATGACATCTTGATTTTATCATACATATATCATGATTTAGCTTAGTCGGTCGATAATGCCTACTAAGTATTCATTGTTTTGGTACTCATACGATACTTTTGTATTTTTTTGGTGTGATTGGTTTTCGGAGGTAGGGTGATCTCTTAGAGTTCGAGTTGCCCATTACCTCATTCTTTTATATTCAATTTTTTGTTTTCAAAAAAGATGTTATTGACTATTCAAGGCATTGGAATTGTATTATTATTAGATGCTTTTGTAGTGGCTCTACCAGGTTGAGGGATGGTATCTTGTATTTATGATTGTATTTATTTAGAACACATTCTTATTTATAAATTGCATTCTTAAATTTCTCCGATGATCCTACCTAATTAATCCATTGCATTAGCACTAGGTTATGGGTTAGCTTACCTACTAGCAGGATTTAGTAGGTTCCATCATGACTCATAAATCAAGTCGTGACAACCCCAGACTAGGCTAAGGTATCTAAATCAACTATTAGATATTGAACAAGCCATAACTAGTCCTAGGATAGAAATTTCTCCTAATATAGAGAAACTAAGTCAATTTCAACTAAGGTATTGGAAATTTGGGTGAGTTTCATCCCAAACTCAAGTAATTAAGGAAATCTCCTTTAGTGTCTAAAGAATTTTTGACCTAATCATAAGCCTACAAGGTCAACTTCACCTAAGATATGGTTTACTAGGATAATCATGCCCAAAACGATATCCAACATAGCCAAAATGATCCAACTAATCCCAAGTATTTCAATTTATCACACCAATATATTATGAAGCAGCTCAATCTAACAAGGAGTAAACATAGCCTATTTGGGCGCCGAAGAAAGTTCACAAGATCAACTAAACACCACTTTTTTCTTCCGAGAAGCTTCCACAAGATGCCAAGCTATCAAATTCACATTCTACACGATAATAATGCTACCCATATTACACTATTGTTCTTTGAATCAAAAAATCACATCAAAATTCCTTGTGGGTCCTATTTGTGAAAATTCACATTTTCAAAACCAACCCAACTTTTCCACATGCTCAAGGAATCATTACTCTCAAAAGTAGGTGAATTTCTAGATAATTTGGGGCTAAAATTGATCCCACAAGGTTTTGGAATTTTTGAACAAGAAATGGAAATTTCTACCACGAAAAGGGTGAAATCTTACCTCAAATTGGTAGATAATTGCATAAATAAATGTTAGCCAAGGACCCAATCCACCCACAAGTACCAATTTCAAGATATCTCCCTTTTACGATTTTCTCTCTTAAGAAAATGGATAAAGAATGAGCAAAATCAGGCTAAAATGGGATTTTATACCCTTACCAAGACTTCAGGTTTCGCTATTGCGACTTGATATTCATGATAGCAATACGGGGTGTCAAACGTAAATATCGCAATCATAACATCTCCCCTCCATGACCGCAACCCTGGTTGACTGGTCAAGGAGTCAGATTTGCTACTTAAAGTATCATGATAGAGGAACTTACTAGTGATTTCAGACCGCAATCGGTCCGTGATCATGGGTGAAGCTGATACTTGGAAGAATTCCAAGTCTCCACCAAGCCCTCAGGATTTATCTAGAATCCCATATATGTAAAAAAACTAGGTAACAAAACCAAACTTCATGTTCCAAGATCAATGTTGTAGTAAAAATTTCCATCCAATGTTGTTTCAACCAAATGTGGGTCCTACACCTAATTTTCAATTTCTTAACTTTCCGACCAATAGGTCAAAATGAGCTCGGGTGTCTCAAGACCTAAACCAAGAGTTCACCTAGCCTAAAATCAATATTTAGAAGCTGCTAGAATAGTCAGAATTTGCATTTGAGGTTGTTTAACTAAATTCTTTGCCCAATGTCCATTTGGAACCAACGAAGACTTCAAAATAAGAAAATGGCTATAAAAATCAAACTAATTGCCCGGTTGTTGAACTGTTAGTTCCAGCAAGTCATAAATGACTTGGGGCAGCTATAGAGAAGATCTAATGATTAAAATAAGTGGAACTATGGAAAATTACCCAAAGTGTCATTATAGTGTCTAAGGTATATTCCTATCGTAAACACAAATTATAACTTCAATTCATTAGAAGATTACAATCCTATTCCCTATATCCCTCATTCTATCCTATTGTTCCTCCTTCCAGAAGAACAATAGATTAAGAATTTATCCTAAAGGTTGCAAATCTATAAGATAGTTAAAACAAAGATATAATAACTACCAAAAATGATTAAAACAATAACCAACTCAATTAAGAAACATAAGTACTCATGTTCATTACCTTAACACTGAAAATGGGTGTTTAGCCGTTTATAGACGTAACAAGAATAATTATGAAATAATACATATATAAATTCAAGAATAAACTAAAGGGAAAGAGTAAAAACCTTAATATAAGCCTTTTCCAAGGTATGTTAAAGCCCCAACGTTGTCCAAAAGTGTTTACAATAGAGTTTAAGTGTCCTATTTATAATTTGACCAAGCTGCCCGTTTTTGACATAGCAATGTGCCACACCCTTATCGCATGGACAATGGTCCGTGGCATGTTTAAATAGTAAAGTATCACTAGAAACAACAACTTATAATGCCACAAATAGTGTTCGATGCCAATTTAGCGCTATCTAGGCAGCGTGGCAAACTAATGTATCCATAAATTCCAGATTTTGTCAAGCTCGTCCAATGCTTTTGTCCTTCAAGTCCATGATTGTAGTGACTTTTCCTCTTTTTTCCCAGCTTGTTTATAAATCATATATGTTCTTAATCAACTCACCAAGCTTTGTACAACATCAAACACCACAATTTAGATCCCAAAACAACATAGAATACAACACGATGAACTAGAATTGAACATAGCTCAAGCTAAGAGTACTAGTTTTCGCGTTTGAACTTTAACTTAATGTTTTAAATCCAAAACTAATTATGAATATATCTTGAACACTATAAACACATAAATCAACACTTAGATGCTCATTTATATAAGGATTACATCATTGCACTCAAGAGAAGTCCTTAAAACTAAGCTATATAAGAGTAGATAACAACACTGAGGTGCATAAATCCACCTTATATTAATATAACTACCAATGATGAAGCTTAAATAGACAAATTACTGCTTATGATCTAAAGGCACCACTTTGGCAAACCCTACCAAGCTGGCCAACCCTGCTTGGCTACTAAAGTAGCTACCGCTTAAGCGGTCCTTATTTATTAAAGAGGTTGCACCAATAACTTTGTACAAACCAAGTTTGATATGTCCTAACAGAATCTAATCGGATGCTCGAGATTCATTCGAAACACCATGCGTGCAAATGAACTATGCTACCACACAAAATTTGGCATTCCAAACTCAAAAGAACTATGGTGCCTCACCAAATTTGGCATTCCAAACTCAATGGAACCATTAAAATTTCATATGATGTTATTTCAATAAAATATGGGTCCTACACACAAGAGTCCATTTTAACAAAATCCACTGAATAAAACGTTCAAAATCCTTAACTTCGAAGACACCAAAATAGGGAAATGACTTTGAAAATCTAAAGAACTTCCCGATAATCGAATTTCAGTCTTAATAAGTCATAAATGAATTAGGGAAACTATGGAAAATATCTAAATATAGAAATAGCACAAAAACATAGAAAATGAGTTGGAAGGTCATTATTGTATATTAATTTAAATGAATCAAAATTGATATTGGGATAAGGTCTACATATATTTTATCCTCCCCAACTCTCTCTTTGTAGAATTACATTGAATATATTATTATTGTTATGGTATTACAATTGAAGTAATTTAAATATAATATGTATTTAGAACATATTTATTTGCAAATATTATACGTGATACTTCTAAATAATCTTTCCATTTTTTTCAGGTTTGATTAGTCTATAATATTATTTGAAGTTATTTTATATTTGTTGATAGAATTCCAATAATAAATTACAAATTACATTAACCATATATAATATGTTTAGCTTTTGTTTAGAGTAATTATTGTACCAAAATTTAATATGTTATTCGACGTTTATATATATATGTGTGTGTGTGTGTGTGTGTGTATGTGTGTGTGTGTGTGTATCATTACCAATCTTTCTTATTTAAGACCTCTAACTCTCAAATTGTGTTCTTGTAGTTATTTTTCGCAGTTAAATTCAATTAGTTATTCTCGATGTAAAAGAATTAAGTTATAGGCTTTGAAGTTCATACTTAAGGTACTTATCTTTAAATAAAAAGAAAATAATTAAATTACATGTCTTTGTTAGTTGATTAAAAATTGCAAATAATTCTATGCTATTCTTGTACCATATCAGAGAAAGAGAACAAAATTTTACCCTCTATAATATCCATTTTTATTTAATGAGTTCACATAGCATGTGATGTTTTCAAATAGTAACAACTTCTGTGTGGTTTTATATAATGCCCCGAAAATGGTCCCGAGATGTCATAAGGTGCTTAGGACTATAAGTGATCCCAAGCTAACCCTTCTACTGGCATAACTCATAAACAACTAAATAAAATACATAAATCTGAATGAAATAAGCGGAAGACAACTCTTTTCTGAATTTGATCAATACCAAACTAAATTAAAATAAACACAATTCTACTTTAACAAACAAAATTTGAACCAAATACCTTAAATCTATTTGGGATTCTATTTGTGCTCTTGAATGATGATTCTTGATGTTCTTGAATTGGGAACTTTGAATCTTGAACTAATTTGGGAAAAGAATGGTGAAATCTTGGGGATTCTTGAAATTGAATGTTAAAGCTTAGGGTTTTACTTGAGAGAAACTTTGATGAATATAAGCATAAAATGCTTGTAATAGGCTTAAATCTTGTGTTTGAACAGAATGGGGCCTGGAAAATTGACCAAAATACCCTTTTTAAACCTTAAGTCGGAACTAAAATATGTAACATTTTTCTCGATTTGGTTGGCCAACTTGATGTGCCACAATCGCGGTGGCTCACTGGAAAAGGACGAGTGGGAACTAGCCATTCTCCATGACGCAGAGCTATTGCGGTGCCCTATAGGTTTGCCATTTTGTCTATAGGCGCGATGCGCCACCATCGCATTGAGCTACTAGAAATTGATAATTGGAAATTTGAACCTCTCTACGATGCGCCAACATTGCGGAGGTCCACTGGAATTGACAATTATAAAATTGTCCTTCACCGCTACGCGGTGGTTGCTCAGGTGGGACACTATCAACTTAAAAATGTCATAACTCGTTCACCGAGTGTCGGAATTGGGTGAATTTTGTATCAATAGAAAGCTTATTCAATTTACCACACAATAAGAAGACTAAATCTTGAAAATATTGTATGAAATAAATGGTATTAATCTTTGAAGTAAATTCTTAACATTCTAGGGATGAAATTAAGCTAGGAAAAGTATGGGGTATTACAGTATTCCATGGTACAGTGGGTTGGGTAGTCTCACTTATTGGGGGTGGTGAGGTTGGGGATTATCCATTGTAGAGTGGACTGGGGTAGAGTTGTGTAAAATTTAAAAAAGGGTTGGGGTGTGTGTTTAGAAGAGGGGAAATGGGTTGTCATGAATAGATTTCTCAGGTCATGATGACACCTATTATAATCCACCAATAGGTAAGCCAACCTGTAGTCCAAAACTACTAGTAACAGACTAATAAGAGAAATAGAGAAAGAATGTGGAATAAATAAAATAAAAAACTAGTATATATAAGATATTCCAAAACAATGGTGGAATCAGTACAAGAGCATCTGATGTAATATTAAAATTACAAAATGAAGTATGAATGAATATACAAGTATAACCCATCTCTGAATAAAATGTAGAGATTAGTCTAGTACATAGGAGGGAGAATAGTAATACTTCGAAAGCCATGATCTCAACCTAGGTCTCCAAATCATAGTTGCTCCGTACGATGCACACAACAATAGTAAGAACGCATACTATGATAAGCAGGTTGCAGCAGTGTACCATGAGTACCAAACATATGGTACTCTATAGGCAACTATCGACTAAGCTCCAAAGATAATATAACTATGAATAACATGTAATATGAATGTAAACTACACTACACTCAAGTATCCAAGAACTATGATAGTAAGGCTAAGGAGGTAATAAGGATAAGTATAGTACTCTAGCCATACTCAAGGACATAAGAAATACACTGTATATCATTGGCCAATATACAAACGAAGGGTGTAATAAGGATATATATAGTAGTATACAAGGCCAAGGAAGTGATATGCTATCTTGAATGAAGGAATAGAGAGATATATGGTAATACCATAGCTACACATATATATATACACACACATAAAAAGCTAGCAGCACTCATTACCTATACCTATGTAACCCCCTAAGACTGATAGATATAGTCACATACTTGTGATAAGCAATGCGCATGGAAGGAAAAATACAAAGTAAGATCCATACTACCATAACCGATAGTAAGATCCATACTACCATAACCGATCAAAGTATCATAATGAAACCTAGTGTATACACCTCCTCCAGCTCGACGACTTGCAAGGTAGGACGTACGATGACCCTTCTTCTTCGACATGATGACTCACAAATGAAGGGTCTCCTAAGGGGTTCGGTAGTACCTATATAGATTGACCTAGTCCCAATCTAAGATTTCTAATCATCATCATCACCATCATCCTTGATTTACTACGTACGATACCATATATATGTGTATTTATATAATAATATTTAATGCATAAAATTTGATAGTGGATAAAAGAGTGGAAGTCCATAAATCCATTGACTGGGGTAAACTCCAGGACTAAATCATCATAAAATGTAAAAAGGGTCAGAATCTCTCGCAATCAAAGTAAAAAAGTAGTAGTAAATCATGGACCGGAACCTATATCGCTCAAATCTCTAAAACATCATTTGTTTGTCTCAAAAGATCATAAATCCTTCATTATGGTGATATGATTCCCATTATGAAAGGATCCATTTTAAAAGTGAAAAGTCGAAATAAATCCTTTCTTAGAAAACTAGTTGTAAAACCATATTTTAGTTGGAACCATACCATTTAGTGAGCATAAAGGTACCAAATTGATTATGCTATCACCAGTATCCAAAAAAATACAATTACAAGCATCTAAATATCAATAAACTAAACCACGTCCTCTACAAGGATAGATCACTCACTCAAAATCCTACTAATATCATGATCATGGCCTTGGGCCCAACTATATACAACTGACAAAATCATATCATAATTTGTGTAACCATCATAATCCACCGAGTCTAGTAATCCTTATATTAATGGTGTCATTAGCCTCGACTATGTCTAACATACTAGCAACCTAGGGTAATAGGATCCTAGAAGCATAATATGTACTTTATCATAGGGGTTGATTCACCCTGCTAATCACCCAAACTCATATGTTTGGCTAACTCATGATGTCCTACCCAATATCACATCCTACCATCCCTATCTACATGAAACATATATAATACATTATCTCATGAAGAAGATTAGACAAAATCCTACCTCGATGTTGAACAATAAGTTCTTCAATCATCCGCTTTTGTCGTACGATCCTAAAATACCACCACACTCTTAAAATAGTAGACTACTCATCGTTAGGAGTAAAATAAATTTTAATGATTGAGTAAAAGTTTTGGTCAAATATGGGGCCATGGGTCTCGCAAATGGAATCCAAAACTGAATCTGTCATGAGGTCCCTAAAGGACAAGGAATGTGTGCTCAAAATTTGAGCACAAATGGAGCATAAATTAGGTCTCAAATCAACACTTGAAGTTTAGAAATTTAAGACCTAATATGTAATAACGTATCATGAATTAGGATGGAAATTGAAGGGAAAATTTATGAGAAATGACCAAGTAGTTTTGGTCTAGCTTACCTGAGCTTCAATGGATAATTTTTCACCTTTTATTCTCTTTGAGTTCTCAAATTAGTGTGAAAATAGAGGAAAATCGAGTGGAGAAAATGGAAATAAAATCTGCTAGGTGCTGCTAAAGTGGACACCTAGGCACTAAAGCAGCATCTCAATTGCTTTAGTGGTCTGGTAGCATTGGCACGGTTGCCGCTAAAGTGGTCCAAATGTCTCTTAAATGGTGCCACTTGTACTGCCCATTGACTATTAAAGCAAACCTCTACCATTAGTCCATGGTAGCTAAAACGGCTCATGGGTGCTAAAATGTTGAGCGCTAAAGCAGTCCAATGGGCTCTAAAGCAGTCCTATCAGGTACTAGGTACCAAATTTTTACTAATAACAAAATGGAATTTCATTGGGTGCTCGAGATTTTTTTGAAACCTCGTACGCTAAAATAAACTATGCTACCATATCAAATTTGATATTCAAAACCCGATGGAACCATCAAAACTTTCATCCAATATTGCTTTGATTAAATGTGCGGCCCCACTTATAGTTCCATTTTTCAAAGTCCACCCAATAGCCCAATGTGATTCCAAAAGCCTCAATACCTGAACCAAGAGTACCCCCAGCTAAAATCAATATTACAAACCTGACAGTGCTATCAAAATTCTCATCCGAGGTCATATATTAGAGTTTTGGTCCAAGGCCAAATTCTAAATAGTAAAAGCTCTAAAAAGAAAAAAGAGTGTCAAAGCCAAACGAACTATCTGATAATCAAATCAACAGTTCAAACAAGTCATAAGTGACCTATATCCACTGTGGAAAGGCTCGAATCACTAAAAATAGACATAGATCAAGGAAATTACATGGAGGCTCATTACAATATCCACTATGAAAAGGACTTTCATCCATGAAAGTCAGTGGATATAAAGATCATGAAAGCTCAAAGGGATAAGGTACTAGGCCTGCATGCTTCGAGAAAGATTCCCTAGATAAGCTCTAAGAAGAAACAAAACTTCCAAGGGATTTTGCTATAGGTATCCCTTTTTAACCAACTTTTGCACTTTATTTCTCAAACAGCCAAAACTTAAAATCCATAACCAACTGGCCTCCAACTTAACTGAGGAAGGTTGGTGCAATCAATTTTGAAATACGACACACTGATACAACATCAATACCAAAGAGAATACTCATCCAAGTCAGGGGCAATCAAAGGAATGACTCATACAAACAACTTCAACACATAAATATATTATTATTTAACCTTTCCAAACTTGATATCCACTCCAAACCAAGAAGAAATTCACCCGAGTCATATTCATGCAAATCCATCACACTAACCTCAAAGAACTGAAGTTGTTCAGCTGAAAATCCATAATGGAAAGCAAGAGAATAAACCTATAAGGCGCTACCTGGCCACGTAAGTAGAGATAACCAAGGTTTGTAATCTATGTCAATGTTACCACACTCCAAATGACCCTTAAAATTGATACATAAGAGTATGAATTACACACACTCACCATAGAATGATCCGCTAAAAGATGTACCATCAATTAAGAATGAAGCCATTCTAATAAAATAGTAGCTAGGGAATATAAATTTTTGGATAGGAATACCTTTAATTTGAGTCCCAAACCACTCAAATTTATTTCAACCTATTCGTTGAAAAATTAAAAAATTAGAAGTTTAGATGTGGGACCCACATCTAGTCAAAAAGACCTCAAATGGAAAATCCAACTTTTCCAATGCATTCAAAATATTGAATTTAGTATGGTTACATAGTTCATTTACATATATTATATTCTGCATGAATCCCAAGGTGTTGTTGGAAAACTTGGAATTTCCCAAGTTTAAAGATATAGAGGTGTGCACGATCGCACAAAAGGCATCATGATCACCCTATGGTGATCACCAAAGAAGGGATCACAATTGGTGTTGTATGTTCTCCATCCTTGGATGGAAATTGCCCCATCTGGGTTCCTAAATTCGGTATTTAAAGGCCTTTTTGGCCACTTTTTGGGAACTTTTCTCTCATCTTGGAGACCAAGGTACTCTAAAATGGTATGCTAAACTCAAATTAAGTCTTGGGAACTTAGATAACATATATTTTGGTGATTAACAATGGATTTGAGGTATGAATCCTTCTATTTCATACTTGAATTTCTTGAATTCTTGACCAAAACCCCAACTAGCTTGAAGGATTGATTTAAGCCCAAATAAGCTTAGATTCACCTATTTCTTGAGGGTTATGATTTATTGATGTTTATGAACACTGGGTTTGCCTTAGAAACATCTATTTCATAAGTGGGACCCACTTGGGGCTTGGTGCTATTTTTAGACCTGAAGCACAATAGTGCAATATGGGTATCAATGTTCTCATTATAATGTGTAGATTGTGTTTCTGATATCTTAGCACCATAAAGAAGCTTCTCAGAAGGAAAAAGTGAAGGTTTAGCAGTTTGTGAGATTTCTCTAGATTTGAGGTAGGTTAGGCTTATTATTTGTTAAATTGAGCTATATTATAGTATAATTATGAAATCTTGTTAGATTTTGGAGGTGTTTTAGGTGTTGGGTTGATGAATGGTAAGACTTGGGTTTAGTTGAATCATTTAGGTCACTTGAACTTATAGATTAAAATGCTTGACTTGTAGGCTTGAACCTCGGGGAATTAGACTTTATGTCTCATGGCTAGTATATGGATGCCTTAGTTACTGTAGTTGGATGTGAGTGACCATGTAACTTATGTTGTGAGAAAGTTTGATCCAGTGCTTAGATTAATTGAAGTTACTTACATAAAATGGCTGAAATAGGTGTAATTTTTAGGAAAGACCTTTACCTTTGGACTATTGGTGGCTTGATATACATCTAAGAATTGATTAAGAAACTTTAGTCTGGTCCTGGGTAGAAGTTGGACTTAGAATGTATTTGGGTTATTATAAGGGGGGTTCTTTGCCCTCCTTAAGCTTGTATTGATGTAGTTCTCTTAAAGACCTTAGGGAACTACTAACTTCCTAAGAATTCTCTCTTAGAAGCATGTTGGCTAAATTGAGTAATTAGATAATGGTGATGACATTATAATTGATGTACGTGGTTTGTTGACTAAATTACCATTAATTCTATGACTAATTATGGTTTATGCTATCAAATAAGCCTATGCCTATGTATCATGCGAGCCATTGATTAAGCTAATATTTTAGGATTAGGGCTATGCTATTACTCATGTTTTACTCTTGTGTAGTAATCAAACTATTAGCGATTCTAGGAAACCCTCATATTGCTAATATAGTTAATCATGATACTAATAATTCTATAAGGCATGCTTGTTGACTACATGGGAAGTTATGTTACTAATTATTCTTGAGACTCGATGATAATTATAATACTCATATTACACACACACACACACATATATATATTGATAAATTTATATTGAAGACAAATGATGATCACTGGAGGTATGATCTTCTTTAATTCTACTTTATGTTGATTTACTTTATCCCTTGTAGGGCTTGTTTTTTATTATCGATATTAAATTACATATTATGATGATATTGATACCCGACAAGGCTGGAGGGGTTTGTGATAATGATATTGATACCCAACAAGGTTGGAGGATATTGTGATGGTGATATTGACACCCAGCAAGGACGGAGGACATTATAATGATTATATCGATACTCGAAAAGTCTTAAGGGTGACTATGATAATATACCCGGTAAGGTCAGAGAATGATTATTGATATGCCTATGTGTAAATCTACCAGTTGTAGCCCGACAAGGTCGGACATTATGGCAATTGTATGCTTATATGTGTATATACTTGTTTATATGTAATGTAGGTAGATTGTTAATATTTGGATACTAGTTGTAGCCCAGTAGTGTTAATTTCTTATAAAGTGATGTAGTTAATGATTAATGATAACTAATGATTAGTGATGGAAATTGTTTAATTGACCAATCAAGACTTGTTGGTAAGCGAAGACTAGTGTAAAAATGAGGATTCACTTAGTTAGTAATGTTAATGATCACTATTAGTTAGTTAAGATGGCTATGTGGTGGATAGTTTCCTAATAGATGACTATAATTATATGATGTCAAAAAAATATGCCAAACCAAGACTAATTCTTTGGGTTCTCTTGCTGCAAGAGTTTGATATTTAAGTAAAAGACCAAAAAGGGAAAGAAAATCAGGTTGCAAATTACTTATCTAGGCTTTAGGATGAGGTAGTGCAAAAAATAGGGGATAATCTTGAGATAAATGATGCTTTTCTAGATTAGTGGGTCTTAGCGGCATCTCAAAATTTAATCCCTTGGTTTGATAATTTTCCCACTATTTTGTAAGTGATCTTGTCCTAGAAGATCTATCTTTCCAGCAACGAAGAAGATTTATGCATGAGGTAAGGAAGTTCTTTTAGGATAAGTTGCATCTGCATAGGATTTATGCATGAGGTGATGAGTATTCTTGAAGGTTGTCATTAATCACCTATTGAGGGTCACCATAGTGGTATTCACACAACCCATAAAATTCTGTAGTATGGGTTTTACTGGCCTACAATCTACAAGGATTCTCAAGATTTTGTACAAGCCTATGAAAAATGTCAGCATCATGGTAATATTTCATGGTTCCACAAACTCCCCATGATACCTATTTTGGAGTTTGAGTTATTTGATGCATGGGGATCGATTTCATTGGCCTATTCGTAAGCTCATATGGCATGAGATATATTCAAGTAGCAGTTGACTATGTTTTGAAAATGGGTGGAGGTAGTTGCACTTCCATACAAGGAAGGTAGAAGTGCCACCACCTTTTTAAAGAAAAATATCTTATCTCAATTTGGCACTCCATATTCAATTATCAGTGGTGGTGGGTCCCACTTTTACAATCACCTATTTAAAGCCCTGCTTGATAGATATGGTGTAAGGAATAAGGTGGCAACTTCTTACCATCCTTAGACAAGCAGGCAAGTTGAGGTCTCCAATAGAGAGATAAAGTCAGTATTGGCTAAAACTGTGAATGCCAATAGGATTGATTGGTCTAGAAAGTTAGATGATGCAATATGGGCCTACTTAACAACCAATAAGACCCCATTGGTGCCTCTCCATATCAACTCATATATTGTAATTCATGTCATTTACTGGTTGAGCTTGATCATAAGGCATTATAGGCGTTAAAAAGGCTAAATTTTGTGTGGCGTGATTGAAAAAACTTGAGGTTAAGCAAAGGGAATGAGCTAGATAAATTTTGAACCATATACAAAGAAAGAATAAAGTTGTATCATGATAGGAAAATTGAGAAAAGAGTATTCTAACCCAGTGATTTGGTATTATTGTATAATTTAAGACTCCGCTTGTTTCCAGGTAAGATGAAATCTAGGTGGATAGGACCATTTATTATTGTTAGCATATTTCCATAGGGTGTTATAGAAATAAAGCGTGAAGGTGAATTCACATTCAAGGTGAATGGGAAGTGAGTGAAGCTAACCTGGAGAAAGTGAAAGCCTGTATTGACGTAGACCTTGGCAAAGTCTGAGTAGCCAATGAAACTAAGTCATGTCGCGACAGTTGATTAGGTGTTTCTTGAGAGGTAATCCAAGGTACATCGACGCTTAGTACGTCCCAGATATGTTCTCATTCCCATTTTTATATTATTTTAGCATATTTGGGACATTACACAGATTTCAGTTGGGGTGGGGTATACCATAGCCACCACAGTTTTTTGTTGTCGTGCTTTTTTTTCTGTGTGGTATGGTTGTAGAACCGATATGTCTATGATAAAATTTGTGTGGTACTGTGTATTGTTTCATATTGTGTTATGTCTTTGTGTAATTAGGAGATTTTTAAGTGTTTAGGGTACTTTTCATGTTTTTGATCAATTTTTGAGAAAAACAATACCCTTCCAAAATTTTAGAACTATGTGAATTTATATATATGTGTACATTATGGATCATGTTATGGCATTAGAATTAGGGACATGATAATCATTTTCTAACAATTGTATGAACTAGACATATAGTAGCTCGTAATATTTACACTATACCATGTGTGTGGGATTGTACTTGTTCTCTTTGTTTGTTGCATTCAGAACTAGCCTGATTAGTCTTGACTAGGTTTTAGGATAGTCGGTTAGGAAAGGATCATAGGCTATTTTTTATTTTCCTCCACTTTTAGCCTAAATGACTTTCCCAATGTGAAATAGTATCCCTTGATCCCCTTCTTGAGCTTTATAACCTATTTTTCTTATTTCACCTGTCACCTTACCATTTGTGTTGCAGTAACCTATTTTGGACCATTTCTTCTTGGACATTATGCACCTCAACTAAGTCAAATTGCCTAAGCTGAGGGTGGCTATCATAGGGGTGTGTAATGTAAAGTGAGTATGTAGAAGTGTGAAATAAGAGAAAAAGTTACTATGTATGGGTGTGGTAGCAAAAGAAAAAAAGAAAATAAAAGAAATAGAAAAAGAAAAACTGTGAAAAAAGGAAAAAGTAAAAATAATTACCACACCCAACCTGAATATGCAATAAAGAATAAAAAGGGAGAAATAAGGGTGGAATAAAAAGAAAAAACTGGTTAAAAGTGGGCCCCAAAGTTAGTACAGTACCAAGGAGGCTTAGTCACTTGATATATCAATATGTACCATACCAACCGCCCAAGTCTACATTACAAGCTGAATAAAGTTCTATAGTGATCTTCATTTGACTGTTTGAAAACTAAGGTTAAGAAAATAAGGGCGTGCCTATGGTATTTGACTCACATTGATTGGAACTTTGTTTTTAAGTGTGAGTGTCTCCTGACTGTCCCTGCATTGACATGCACTATTTCATATTAGTGAGTGGGACTTCTTTGTTGTGATGGCACATGAGTCATATCGCTAGCTGCTTACTTATTTTAGGGAGTGTAACTTGTCTATATATGCATGATTGTCTGTTGCTAATGTAATTCCATACCTTGATCATTGTATCACATTGTTTTGCTTTATGTTTATACATAGTTTATTTTGAAAGGTTGAAACAGGAGAGGGTATTGTGGTTTGAGTTTAAAGTGTTGATTGACTTCCTTGAATAGCTTATATTCATTCTTCTAGTTAAGCATCGTGTTTTGTTTTGTGTTGTTTTGTTCTATTGTGTTGCCTGAGGATATGAAAACATTATATGTTTTTTAGAAAACTAGGTTTTAGATGCAAAGTTCCAGAAAAAAAATGAAAATAGAGGTTTTTGCTACTTACATGATCATTTTTCTCTATTTGTGACACTTTCTGGATGTACGTGACCACAACATATGTTGAAACTTGAAGATTTAAAGCTTGGTTGCAAGAATTTAAAGGCCTGACACTTACCTATGTCTAAATGTGGACCACATGTACCACATGTGGTTTGTATGTGACTAAGGTAAGTACAAGAATTGAAGATCCAGAGAGTGAAAGAGCTGAAAAAGAACTTCCAGCACTTACCTATGTCAACATGTAGACCATATGTAGCATATGTGGATCACATGTAGGTAAGGTAAGTGCCACAAGTCCAAAGTATAGAGAGTAGATAGTGCAAGAAATGTTTGTGGCAATTACCCATGTCTACAAGTGCAAGGGTCAGGCCGTATGTGGCACATGCGCCCTAGGCAAGGCCGCATGTAGACACATGTAAGTGACCACCGACCCTTTTTGTCCTTTTTTGTTTGGGCTTTGGTTTTAGGATTTCCTCATGTACTATAAATATCCCTTATGTGTTTTTTAGTAAAAGTAACTCACTCTTGATATTTACAAACTTATTTTGATTCTGTGATCTAATTTGGGTCTTGGAATTCCATTGTATTGATTTTTGTTGATTAATTTAGTTAATGTTTTTGGTTTTCAGTTGTGATTATTGTGATTACATCTTATGCTTTCAATTATAAATATTATTGATTCTTTCACAAGCATGAGCGACTAAAAACCCTTAACTAGGGTTGCTGAGATCCTTGTGGATTGATGAAGTAGGAAAAGTGCTACGTTGTTCTAAACCAATACCCATGCATGCATTGTATTATCTTCACTTTAATATCTATCTTAGTGGTTACAAACGTTAGGATCCCTCAGAGATTATTGCTACTTACTCTAAAAGAGCAGTAGTGACTAGGAAAAGATAATGACAATAGTAATTTAAAGTGTAACTGTTGATCCACGCTTCTAAGTATTATCTAAGAAAGATGGTTAGCTCTAATCTAATAACTAGAGACTCAAACGGGAATAGTTAACTAGGATCTAGGATAAGGGTTAGTAAGGCGACATCCTGGGACTCAAAAGGCAATGGGTACAATCTGTCAGCCTGTCCAAAAGATAGTTAGTGGCACATAACTTATTAGATTTTGCATGCAAGGTATCAGGTTGGTTTATTAAAGAACGATAAGACTATGGAGTTGAGAAGCTAGGGGGAACACAATCCTATTGTTCACCGATGACTTTTAACAATTGAAGTTGATACTAGATACTTGTTCGATATTGATACTCCAATCCATATTTACTTTTCTAGTTTTTTCCGCTGATTACAACAGCTAAAAGCAGCAAGTCCACATGTTCCCTTGGGATTCAACCCCAACCTTTGTTGGGTTACTATATTTGATAGCGACCGCAAAATCATCATATTGAAGGTGTAGCTTGGGCGTTATCACATAACTATATACATACATACATATATATATATATATATATATATATATATATATATATAAACAAGCCTATCCTAAAGGTACAACCTAAAGTAGTCACACTAGCATCTCAAGGCCTCCTAATCATAGTAAGAACTAGTGCTAACATAATCAGAGTCTCTAATCCATATGTATAAATATGATATAATCATCCATAATAAAGTAATCGTAAAAGAAAGGAATCAAAATCATACCTCGAATCTTAGTACTATTCTAATAATTAACCTATCACGAACTAACCATAATAACAACAACAATAAAGTAACTAGCTATCCCATGACAAATAATACCGAAATCAGGCCCTATAACCCAAAAGGTCTAATAAGCACACAATACACACCAAGAAACGATCATCACCTATACCATTGTAACCCCATAAGCCTGATAGATATAGGTGCATACTGGTGATAGGAAATATGTATGTAAGGATGAATACAAAGTAAGATCCATAATACCATAATCGATCCAAGTACCATAAAAAACCCAGTGTATACACCCCCACCAGCTCGACGACTCACAAGGAAAGACCTATGAAGACCTCTCTTCTTCAGCACGATGACTTATAGATGAAGGGGCCCCTAGGGGATTAGGGAGTACCCATGTACACCGTCCTGGTATTAATCTAGGATTTCTACTCATTATCATCATCATCCTCATGCATAAACTCGAATCATAGACAAAAGAGTATAAGATATTAAATCCATTGATTGGGGTAAACTCCAGGACTAAATCATCATAAAAGTGTAGAAAGGGTTAGAATCTCTCACGATCAAAGTTAAGTAGTAAAATTGTGAACCAAAATCTATCTTGGTCAAATCTCTAAAACATTATTTTTTAGTCTCAAAATATCATAAATCATACATTTTGATAGTACAATTCACATTATGAAATGATTCATTTTAAAAGTAAAAAGTGAGAATAAGTCCAGTCTTAGGAAAATAGTAGTAATACCATATTTTAATCAGAATCATACCACTTAGTGAGCATGAAGGTACCAAATCCATGTATTTTATCACCTATATTCAAATAATATAATTACAAGCATCTAAATTCAATAAACTTAACCACGACCTCTATAAGTATAGATCACTCAACCGATATCCTACTAATATCATGATCAAGACCTTGGGCCCAATATTATACAACCAATACAATTTTATCATAATTTAGGCAACCATAATAATCCACTGAGCCAAGTAGTAAACCTTGTACTAAAGGGGTCATTATCCTCAACTATGTTTAACATGCTAGCAACCTAGGGTAATAGGATCCTAGAAGCATAATATGTATTTTATTTTAAGGGTCGATTCACCCTTCTAATCCTCTGAACTCATAAGGTAGTCTAAGTCATGATGTCCTACCCAATATCATATTTTAATAACCCTATATAACATACAACATATATAATACATTATCTCATAAAGAAGAGTAGACAGAAGCCTACCTCGATACCAAATTGTTATTCCTTTAATTGTTCCCTTTTGCTGTACGATCATAAAATACCACCATACCATCAAAATAGTAATATACTCGTCATTAGAAGTAAAATAAGACCTATATTGACATTTTAAGAGTTGGGTCATAATTTGGGTCAAGAACGAGCCCATTGGGCCTGCAAATAAAATCCAAAATTGAATTTGTCACACGGTCTCTTAAAGAACAAAGAATAAGTGCTCAAAAGTTAAGAACAAATGGAGCATAAATCGGGTCTTAAATCAACCCTTAAACTTTAGAAATTTAAGACCTAAATTCTAAGAATTTATCATGAATTAGGATGGAAATTAAAGGAAAAATTTATTGGAAATGTCCAAGGAGTATTGGGCTAGTTTACTTTAACTTCAATGGATGATGTCTCACTTTTGGTTCTCTTTGAGTTCTCAAATTGGTGTGAAAATGGTGGAAAATTGGGGGAGAAAATGGGAATAAAAAGCCACCAAGTGTCTCTAAAGCACCTATTGCTAAATTGGCATCTTGACCGCTTTAACGGTCGAGCAACATTAGTGCGAGTCCTGCTAAAGTGGCCCCAATAGTGCTTAAGCAGTGCCCATTTTACCATCTATTGACCGCTAAAGTAGCCCCCAGGCATCATGCCAGAGGCGCTAAAGTGGCTCATGGGCACTAAAGCATTGAGCACTAAGGCATCCCAATGGGCGCTAAAGTTATCCTATCAGCTACCAGGTACAAGGTACCAGGTACCAGATTCTTACTAAGGCCAAAATAGACTTTGACCGAGTGCTTGAGATTTGGTCAGAACCTCTTGTGCTTAAATGAACTATGCTACCATAAAAAATTCTACATTGAACTTAATAGAAACATCAAAATTTTATTTGAGATCGCTTCGACTAAATATGAGGCCCAAATGTATAGTTTTATGTTGCATTTAATTCGCCCAATAGCCTAAAATGAGTTTGGAAGCGTCAGAACCTCTTCACAAGTGACCACAAGCTAACCCATGGGTTGATACCTACTGTGAGCATTGAATAATATACTGATATGAACATGTACTGAAATAACTGAATAAGGACATAAGGTTCAAATACTGAAAATATGATTTAAATTATAAGTCTGAACATCTGATGACATACTGAAAGAGTGATCAAACAACTGATAAATTGACTAACTATCTGAATGACTGAAAATATCTGAAAGTCTCTACCTAACTGAAGAGTTTATAGGACAGGCCCGAACTAAATCCAAATTGAACTAACTAAAAAGAAATGCGAAAATACTGAAATAACATAACAGGTCCTCGACATATGAGGACCTTCCACAACTGTTGTTGCTGATAGGATGAACTATGTAAGTGCAATCAGGAAACTTAGCGTTCAAACGTATGATATAAGACATCGTAGTGTGAAGAAAGTATACGGTCAGTACTTTGAAAGTACTAGTATATGAGATGAGGTTAGGCTGAAATATATAGGTTCATGTGCATGAACTAATAACTAATTAAATATCATCAGATAATTGATGCATAAATGCATGAAAGATGCAAAATCTGAGAATACATGACCACACATATAACATGATATTGAAATAGTCTGTAAATAGAAATACTGAAATCTGGTAACTGAATAACTAATGAACTATATGCTATGGTCAAGAAAACTTGAATTAAATTATGTACTAAATACTTAACTGAGACTGTGGGTGGTATTATATTATCAACATGCCCCAATCTGAGCTAATCGAGGTCCAACCTATAACCTTAGTTAGATGGAAGGGTATCAGTACTGAGCCACGGGTACTAACAATAGTTGTGTGGATGAACTAAACTAATGTCCTGAAGGACTAATGAGTCACCCTCATCTGGCAGGTGCTCTAATGAGATATGTGTTGCCCTCAAGTGGCAGGTAAATACTTTATCAACCCTCAACTGCTAGGTTGATATCTCTAACCTACGTTGGCTACGTAGTTCTGGAACTAAGGGACTACTACTAAAGGCCACACCCTCTACTGGCAGGTGAGCCCCCATCCTTGGGTTCACTCAGTGCTAAATCCTATCCCAACTGAATAACACTAATTACTATACTAAACTAAGCGTAATTGAACAAACAACTGATCATGACACTAACTGAATGACAACGCTCATGGTTTATTTGAAATCATTCTGAAGATACTGAAATTATGTAAACAACTAAATATAAGGTGTTCATAACCCTCCAGCACTGAATGAAAATAACAATAAGTATATATGAAACTTTAAAAACCATAATAAAGGATCATTGCTCAAAACCCAACATTTAGACATTTCATCAAACACATGGGAGTAATGAATTTTAGCATGGGAATAGGTAAAGCATGTGATTGAAAACATAGTTACAATACTAAAACTATGAATTAGGGATTTAACATGAGTATTTCAATACTCAAATCATATAAGGGCTCATTCCATTGAAAAACATTTGTCACGTAACTATTAATCAAAATTAATAACAACTTCATGGAGACAATTCATCATAAACATGTAAAAACTCATAATTTGATATCAAAAGGGGATTCTTGGCATTCATAGGTGAAAAGGGACCATGAATGAACATCACACGTACCTTAAACCTTAAATCTTGAAAGAGAAACACAAATCTTTAAGCTTCCTTAAAGGTTCTTGGATTTGGGAACTTGATTTCTTGGTTTTCTTAAAGAGGAGGTACGTGAATTTAATGAACTTGGGGGATGATTAGGGTTTGTGTTTTAAGAGGAAATTAGGGAAATATGGGCATATAATGCCCTAATCGACGTTTTTAATTCGTGTTCTTACTAATTGGTTTGAGGGAAAAAGACTAAATTGCCCTTCAAAGAATTAAATTTGCAACTGGAACGCGGATTAAAAATCAACTGTGACACGATAAAGGGCTCATCCACCGCGATGCACCACTATCACAGTGAGGTTCTGGAATCAAAACCAAAACACGACCCAAACTTCATCAAAAAAATCCAAAACTTTCCTGAGACATACTCCTTACATCCTTGACCATGAATTAACACAAAAACCTACATCTTAACACGACCCAAACCTCATCAAAAAAATCTAAAACTTTCCTGAGACATACTCCTTACATCCTTGACCATGAATTAACACAAAAACCTATGTCTTGGGGTTAAGAAGACCTATTAAAAAAATTTCAAAGTTAAGAGGCCAAAAATATGACTAAGTCCCCAACACTCGGTGAAATTTTTAGGCTTTAAGCCTCTTATCCATGCCACTAGGAGCTGAAATAAGCTAAGAAAAGTATGGGGTATTAAAAACCTAAACCACTAGTACCCATCCTAAAATCAACATTTCAAAGCTTATGATGTTGTTGAAATTTTCATATGAGGTCATCTACTAGGATTTTTGGTTTGGTACGAAATTCTAAATAGAAAAATCTCTAAAATAGGTAAATGAGCCTAAAACCCATACAAACTATCCATAACCAGACTGACAGTTTTGACAAGTCATTAATGGCCTACAGCCATTGTGGGAAGGCTGAAAACTCCTAAAATAAACACAAATTAAGGAAATAACCTACAGGGTCATTATAGTGGTTGAGTGTTAAGAGAGCAAAGGGAAAAGATTAGTTTAAATAAATGATTAATCCATTTTCATATTTCTTAGAAAATTATTTCTTATGGATTTATATTAGATTGTTTCCTAGAAAATTACTTGCAAAATTTTCTAACTCCTTGTTCTCTTGAATTTTTACAAAAACCCTTTTTCAAAATATTCATAGGTAGTTTGCACTTAACTAGGAATCCCCATATAAACTATTTGAGAATTTTTAAATCCACATGTAATAAATTCCCACAAGTGTTTTTTCTTCAAATTATTGTTTATAGGGAAATCAATAAAAATCAATTTACATGTGGATTTTTGTGTATAAACCCTAGAAAAATCCCTATGTAATTAGCATTTTTTTCTAGTAGTGATATTTATGTTGCATTTGCTAAATAATAATCTCTTTTTCTTAGATGATATAATGATTTGCCTAGAATGGACTAATGTTTATATGTTTTAACGTTCATACCAGCTTTCCAACAGATACAATCCGCATATCAACTTTTAAATTCATGTATACTGCATTGTATACAGATGCAGTCTATATATTGTGTTGCAGATTCATCTATAAATCTCAGTGTATATTGTTGTACAAAGTTATATTCATGTATACTACATTGTATACATATGCAATAGCATATTAGACTACAGAATCATGTATAAAGCACATTGTATATTGTTGTATAAAGTGATATATTCATATAAATTGTGTTGTATACATGATTATATTAGAAATCATTCCCATGCAAACTGTAATTCTAATTACATAAAGGCTAGTATGTGAAGGTATATGCACCCAAAAATGGAAATAAATCAGAAACTAAAAGACAAACAAATAAGCAAATTCAACTAAATGTAACTCAGTAATTGACCAAATTCAATCCCAAATCTTGTTAGAAGTAATACATACAACTCCTAAATATATGTCATTAAAAACTAGTATAACCTTGTTCAAAGTAGCACAACTACTAAACAATTTACTCATACAAAATTAATTCAATGCAAACTAAAAATTATAGCAAAACTAAAATAATATTTTTGGACCTCCTCTCTTTTTTTACTTGAAATATTCACCACTAGATTCATCACCACTGATTTCCCCATTCCCCCTGTTCTTCCTACCATAAATCCACAACAATCTTTTATATCTCGAATGAAGTATCTCAATATCAACTTTCATTTGTAATCTTTTTTTCATACACAATATTCAACAAATGCAAAAACAAATATACCAAAATCACTATAAAAGGAAAGCATGTTTTTCTTAATAAGTTATTGGAAATCATTAGAAAACTAAAGCAAAACAAACAAGAAAAAATGCAAAATACTACCAGTTAACTTGTTGGGGCACATCATCAACAAGGTGAACTGGAAAATCTTCATATCAAGTTGCTTAATAGCCTTCTCAACATAAAAATTTGTACATTTCAGAAAGTACAAAAGTAATATTAAATATGGCAATATTGTTTGCCTCAACGTGAGTCATTCAGTGTTTCTGGCGAAGAATCATCTACATGGATGCACCAATCACAAAATGTAAAAATTTCTAAAATCCAATGTTAAACTTTAGAATTTCTCCATGTCCCCAAAATTTAAAATAAGACACAATCAACATTATGTTTGTTACGACCAAAACTACTCCCTAGTCGTAACACAATGCTTAGAATCACAAGTGACTCTAAGCTAACACATGGCATGGCAAAATAGTAAAAAAATATAGATAATAAAGGATAAAACAACACTTATATGGAAGCTAGACTTGAAAAATATAATAAATATCCAAAGGAAATAAAAAAATCACTAAAAAATTAGAGATCAAAACTAAACATCTAACTGTGTGTTTGAAAAGCCTTTACTAAGATGAGTTGCTGTGACAAGCCCCAACTAACTCTAACTATCTGAGAACTGGGAACACCAAAAATAAAATAAAATAAAAATTTGTCCTTGGTCCTCTCATGATGAGGACTCACCTAACCTACTACTACTGATATGGTATGAGATCGTCCTAAGGGAGATCAAGATATTGAGTGTCCAAACCTATATTATAAGACAATAGAGTGCAAAGAAAGTATGGGATCGGTACTTTAAATTTATTGTGTATGTTAGTTAGGGAAATAACTCACATGAGCTAAACATAGAATATATAGAATGATAACTAATGCAATACTAAGTAATTAAAACTTGATGCAAACTGAACTGAATAATTGAATACAAGGTCATGCAAGAATCTAAAATTTGAACTATAAACTATGGACTGTGGGAGATACTAATAACTGGCATATCTCAATTTGATCTAACAAGTGTCCAACCTATAATCCCAATAAGAGGAGTGTTCAGTACCTTGAAAAGGTACGAGAAATAACTAACGTGGATCTACTAAACCAGTGACCAAAAAGACTAAGGTGTCAAGCCTGATCTGAAGGGTGACCCTTTAGAACCTACTATGGCTCCGTAGTTATGGAAATTAGGAAATTCTAACAAAGGTATTAGCCTAAAGGATGGATTATCCTTCATCCTTGCATCCGCTTAGTATTAAGTACTACTCCTAACAGAGTGACACTGATAAATTTGTATTACTCACTGAAGGTAAAAATCTGATAACTCAAATGAAAGTATTCTCTGAAGTAATTTAAAATAAGGAAACTGGGGAAATATAGTTGTTAATAGTATATACATGAAAGCATAGGTCATCGGGTGTTTATAACCTACCATCTTTAAAGAATGCAACTATGTGTAAAATTCCTAAACTGATCTAATTAATAGAATTCAATGACTCAAGTCAAACAATTCATAGATTTCGTAATGACTTTAGGGCTTGGGTTCATAATCATATAATAACACTAAATTTCATGTTGATATGAGAATCATTACTCAATAACACCTAAGGAATGAGATATCAATGAATTAACCAATATTCATAAACCCTATATTATGAGAGAGAATTAAATTGGAGAATTGGGTTAACTTTGGGATTTAATGCATGAAAGGGAACCCAATGATGAAACCCACATACCTAGAGCTGAGAACGCCAAATGATTCCTTAGCATTTGATGCCCAAAGAAGATGAACCATAATTGTACCTGGGGAATGGGATCTCCTCTTTTCTTTTCTAAAGTTAAGTGTATGATAAAATTCTAAGTAATAAGAGCTTAGGGTCTTATTAACCCCAATAATGACACTTGGAATTTCCAAAATGAAGTAGATTTGATAGTAAAAGAATGGAAAAAGACTAATTTTCCTCGTAATGAGGGTACACTTTTTAAACATTTTGAAGTTAGGGCCATCTTGATCAAACAAAACCATTGTACGATCATCCGATGTAATCACAATCATGGTCGGTCATATGGTATCTCACTACAGAGCAGTGCTTTACTAAAAAAAACTATGTCTTCCTACTATGGGGTAGGATTAAGGTGAAACTAGATGTCTTGGAAGTATATTCAAATAACTTTCACTTGGTAGGTTTGGAACTCAAAAATTCATCTGAATGTAGAAGTTATACTTGTTTAAATCTAAACACTACTTTAGGAAATGATCGGTAAGGTAGGTTTTGGATTGGTTAAGGGCTAGGGGATTCTTTTGGCCTTGGTACATGGCCAAATCCTCTCTTATGCAGTTAAAGGTTGATGATTTACCTTACACGTACTTGAAGCACTATTCTAGTCTAGCTTGGATTTTTTGAGGCATTATAATATCTCTTTGTTGGGGTCATTCATCACCGAATGAAAATTAACAGAGATGGAATGTTAGGGAAATAGAGCTGCAATTCCCACATTTTCTTAACAACTTTTTTTGATGTTATAGGAACCATCGACTAGTAGGTGAGCCCCCATCCCTGGGTTCGCTTAGTGCTAAATCCTACTCCCAACTTAATGACACTAATTACTGGACTGAACAAAGCTTAGTTGAGAAAACAACTGATCATGACACTAATTGAATAACAATGCTCATGGTTTATCTGAAATCATTTTGAAGATACTGAAATTATGTAAACAGTTAAGTATTAGATGTTCATAACCCTCCAACACTGAATGAAAATTAAGATAAGGACATATAAAGCTTTAAAAACCATAATAAAGGATCATTGCTCAAAACCCAACATTTAGATATTTTATCAAACATATAGGAGTCATGAATTTAATCATGGGAATGGGTAAAGCATGTGATTGAAAACATAGTTACAATACTAAAACCATGAATTAGATATTTAACATGAGAATTTCAATGCTCAAATCATATAAGGGCTCATTCCATCAAAAAAACACTTGTAACATAACTTGTAATAAAAATCAATAACAACTTCATGGAGACAATTCATCATAAATATGTAAAAACTCATAATTCGATATCAAAAGGGGATTCTTGGACACCATGAGTGAAAAGGGCCCATGGATGAACATCACACATACCTTAAATCTTAAATATTGAAAGAGAAACACAAATTTTTAAGCTTCTTTGAAGGTTCTTGGATTTGGGATCTTGATTTCTTAATTTTCTTAATTTTCTTGAAGAGGAGGTAATTGAATTTGATAAACTTTGGGGATGATTAGGTTTGTTTTTTAGAGGAAATTGGGGGGAAATGGGCATATAATGCCTGAACCGGCTTTTTTTTTTAAGAATTAGATTAAGGGGAAAAGACTCAATTGCCCCTCAAATAATTAAATTGGAAACTAGAATAGGGATTAAAGATCCATGGGGACACAATGAAGGGATCATTACTATACCCACCATGATGCACCACTATCGCGGTGAGGATCTATAATTGAAATCCAAACACGACCTAATTCTCGTCTAATAAATCCAAAACTTCCCCGAGACATGCTCCTTACACCCTTGAACATAAATTAACTCAAAAACCTATGTCTCAGGGTCGGGAAGACCTATTTAAAAATACTCGAAGTTAAGAGGCCAAAAATATGACTAAGTCCCCAACACTTAGTGAAATTTTCAGGCTTTAAGCCTCTTATACGTGTAAATAGGAGTTGAACTAAGATAAGAAAAGTATAGAGTATTTCAATTATTCTCCATTGGGAATATTCATCCTTGAATTAGACCCATTATGCTGAGAATACTGGAGAAACTGAGATCATATACTAGATATGCATAACTGAAAACATGATTACATGTCTGAGTCTGAAACATGATACATGAACTGAGCTAATTTGTGAATGTATGCAATGAAATAAGAATGGTTATATATAGTTAGAATTGAGAATGCAAAAGAGATAATCTAAGGAGAACTGTTACCTTAAGATGAGTCTGAGTTTGCAGAGAAAAGATGAGGGTACTTGGTACGCATATCTGATTTTGCTTCCCAAGTGGCTCCCTCAACGGACTTATTCCGCCAAAGAACTTTGACCAAGGGAACTTCTTTGTTCCTTAGTCTATGAATCTGGTGATCAAGGATCTCGACTGGGATTTCTATGTAAGAAAGGCTATCCTGAACATCTGTACTTTCTAATTAAACTACAACAACTGGATCATCAATACACTTATTTAATAGGGAAACGTGAAACACTAGATGCACTGATGCAAAATTTGCAGGCAACTCAAGCTCATAAGCTACCTTTTCAAAATGACTCAAAATTCTATAAGGGTCAATAAATCGGGGACTGAGCTTCCCCTTCTTGCCAAATCTTTTCATCCATTCATAGGTGAGAGTTTCAAATATACCAAATCCCTAACCTCAAACTCAAGGTCTCTTCTCCTCATATTTTCATAGGATTTTTAACGGCTTTGGGCTGTCATAAGCCTCTCTTTGATCAACTAAACCTTCTCTATTGCATCAAACACGGAATCTGGTCCTATCAAAGTAGCCTCACCTGCCTCAAACCAACCAATAGGAGATCTACATCTCCTCCTATAGAGAGCCTTAAATGGAGCCATATGAATATTGGAGTGACAACTGTTATTGCAGGCAAACTCGATCAATTGTAAGTGATCATCCCAACTACCCTTAAAGTCAAGAACACACGCCCTGAATATATCCTCTAGGGTTTGAATAGACTTCTCTGCCTAGCCATCTATATGAGGATTAAAAGTTGTACTAAAATAAACTTGTGTACCAAGACCCTTCTGAAAATCTTTTCAAAAGCGAGAGGTAAACTGAGTAGCTCTATCTTAAATAATAGACAATGGGACTCCATGAAACCTAAGCAACTCTCTAATATAGAGCTTGGCATGGTACTCGGTTGAATAAGAAGTATGAACTGGCAAGAAAAGAGCTGATTTGGCCATTCTGTCTATAATAACCCATATCAAATTATGTTGACGATGCGAATAGGGCAACCCTATCACAAAATCCATGGTCACCTCTTTCCACTTCCAAGAAGGAATGCTGAACTCCTGCATCGTACCACTTAGCCTCTAGTGTTCAACCTTGACTTACTGGCCGTTAGAACACTAGCTACAAACTCTGCAATATCCCTCTTCATACCACTCCACCAATAGATTTCTCGCAAGTCATGGTACATATTAGTAGTTCCTAGGTGAATGGAGTAATACGCACCATGCACTTCCACAAAGATTTGCTATCTCAAACCATCAACACATGACACACACAGCCAACCCTGATATCTCAACACACCATCTCCCCCTTGGGAGAAAACCTCTACCTTCTGATGTCTAACTGATTCGTTCAACTTAATAAAACTGGGATACCTATCTTGTTTCTTCTTTACTTTGGCAACCAAAGAAGATTCTGAACTTAAGCACTACCTTAAGCTGAATCAACAAATTGAACACCTAATCTAGCAAGCTGATGAATATCCCAGACTAACTTCTTCTTATCATTCTCAACATGAGCAACACTACCTATAGACAATCTACTAAGGGCATCTACCACTACATTGGCCTTGCCTAGATGATAAAACACACGTAATGAAGAATTATTTAAAATATATTATTATTATTATTATTATTATTATTATTATTATTATTATTATTATTATTATTATTATTATTATTATTAGCTTCAAAATATATTATTATTAAAGAAAGAGATTTTCATTAGCTTTAAAATAAAAACTCTTCAAGAGTTCTAAATAGACTTGATAACTTATTTCTTTTAAAATTTAAATATTAAAAAATATATTTGAATATAATTTATTTAAATATTAAATAAAATATAATAATATAACAATAATAATGATAATAAAAGTGATAGTCATATTAGTAGTAGTAATAATAATAATAATAATAAATAGTATTATTATTAATTATTATTATCATTATTATTACTTAAAATAAATTAACAATAGTAATAGTGTAGAAGAGTCCTAAAAGACACTTATATTTTCATAAGCTTATCATTCTTTCAAAATATTATGAATGTATTTAAACATTAAATAAAAGATAACAATAACAATTTCCACGTGGCTTTTTAATATCTTGCCATGTGGTTTCTTGTCTTACTTTTAGTTTTGCTTATATAGAGAGAGAGAGAGAGATTATATATTTTTTTTAATTTAAAAGCACTGCTACTACTACTATGTGTACTGCTACATTTTTTGGTTAAACGTATACTACTGCTACCACGATTATTATCATCATACATTATTATTATTATTATTATTATTATTATTATTATTATTATTATTATTATTATTTAGATTAATATTTTATATTTTATTTAATTAAATATATTTTAAATAATATTTGAATGGGATAAAGTTTATGAATAATAATAGTTAATTTAAAACTCTTCAATGTTACGTCCCTGATTTCAAGCTAATGGTAATCTTGAAAAAAATATTAATACTTTTAAATGCAAATCTCTAATGTTGTAATTCAAAACTTTTATTGCAATATTTTTATTTATTGTTTTAAAATTATCAAGTAGCTTCTTCTAATTATTATATTATTACTATTGTTACTTTATTATTATTATTATTATTATTATTATTATTATTATTATTATTATTATTATCATCATCATCATCATCATCATTATTATTGCTACTATTACTATTATTGTTTATTATTATTATTATTATTGTTGTTGTTGTTATTGTTGTTATAATACTATATTATTACATTTTAAAAAAATTAAAAGTAGTGCTACTAAGTGTACTACTATTTTTTGTGTTTGTTTAAACGTGTACTAATACTAATGTTGTTGTTGTTGTTGTTGTTGTTGTTGTTGTTGTTGTTGTTGTTGTTTGTCTAGTATGCATCACCCGCGCGAAATATCTATCTATAATCATTTAAGACGTCGACTTTAATATAAGATTGTAAAATCATATTAAATTAAATAACTGCTAATTATATTAATAAATATTGTATGATATAAAGTATTTATTACTTCAATAATTATTTTTAGTGAAATATTTTTTATAAGGGTATAGTAACTGGAGAAAATTGAAGAAAAGGTGTCTTTTAATTCTTGAATGAAGGATTGGTGACATTGACCAATTTAAAGGGTCAAACATAATTAAAAAACTTGATTAGGTTGATTGTGGACTTGATTAATATTTTCTAAACTTTTTAATCTTTTCAAAAATACAAATTAACTCACGCCCACAAAACTTTTCTCCCTCTGCAAATCAATCTTTCTCCCTTCTCTCTTTCTCTTGATAGTTTCTCTCTCTAACTTCTCCCAACCAACAACTTTTTAAATTTCTCCCTTCAATCTTGTGCAACTTCAATCTCTGGCAACAAATAGTTTTGAGTTCTTGGCCGTTCCTTTTTTACTTTCAACCGTCAGTCGACGTGACAACATTGTTTGGCAGTAAAAACTTCGAGTTCTTCATCGTTTCTTTTCGATTTTCACAAGCAAAAAATTACGGCTTTTAAGTTATGACGAAAATGAGGAACTTGATTTGTTGGTGTTTGTTATTTTTTTATGTTTTTTATTATTTTTTTTAATGTTTGTTATTTTTTAGTTGAATTTCTCATCTGGATGTATCTGCTACTGCTGTTTTTTAATAATGGATAAAACATGTAACGTAAATCCAACAGATGAGTATTTGTTGCAACATATATGACTAATTTGTTGCACATATTAGTAATCTGTTGCAACATATATGACTAATATGTTGCAACATATATGACTAATTTATTGCAACATATATGACTAATCTGTTGCAACATATATGACTAATCTGTTGCAGCATATATGACTAATTTATTGCAACATATATAACTAATTTATTGCAACAAATGAGTAATCTATTGCAACATATATGACTAATCTGTTGCAACATATATGACTAATTTGTTGCAACAAATGAGTAATCTGTTACAATAAATGAGCAATCTGTTGCAACATATATGACTAATCTGTTGCAACAGATTACTCATCTGTTGGATTCGTTTTATATTGTTGTAATATGATTCTAACATGTGGGTCATCTGTTGTAACAGATTAGTCATATATTGCAACAAATTACTCACTTGTTGCAATATATGACTCATATGTTGGATTCATGTTACAGGTTCTATCCACTGTAGCGGTAGCAGATACACCAAATAAGAAATACAACAAAAATTATAATTTTACTTGCAAAATAAGCTATGAAGTAATGTCCAAGTGATATACGAACAAAATTTGACCTAAATTTTTTAAAAAAAATTCAACAGGGGCACAACGAATAAGTATACCACATAAAAAATTTCATGAAATAGGTAAAAAAACAAAAATAATATACCATACATCAAATGCAAAAGGATCAAGGGGACAAACTTTTGAGTTCTCCTAAAAACGTTTAAGTTCCCTAATATTTTAATTGCTTTCTAATAGTTGACCCATCTGTTACAACATATTTTCTATCTGTTTGATAATTTTCAATAGATGAATCATCTGATGCAACATGTTAGTCATTTGTTGATTCAAATTAAGCAATTATTAGTAATAACTAAATTGATTTAGCTAAAATTAAAAACGCCTCTACAACAATGGGACAAACATTTGTATTCTCCTAAAAATATTTGAGTTCCCTAGTATTTTAATTATTTTCCAACATATTATTTATTTGTTGCAACAAGTTAGTCATCTATTGCAATAGATGTTTATAATAGGTTAGTCATTTGCTTATTCAAATTAAGCAATTATTAATAATAACTAAATTAATTTAATTAAAATTGAAGACAAGTCTTTAATACAAGATCTTAGACAAGGGGACAAAAATTTGAGTTCTCCTAAAAATATTTGAGCTTTAGTATTTTAAATTGTTTTTCAACATATATCAAACTCGGAACCAAAATGAGCCACGGAATTAAAAAATGACCAAAATAGGCCACCTATTTAAAAAGTTACCAAAAAAGGCTAAACGTAATAATTTATTACATTTTCTACTTTTTTCTTAACGGTCAACTAACAGAGTTGATTTTTACAAAACCATAAGAATTTCTTACGTTTTACATTTTTTTTATAAAACGTAAGAAATTCTTACATTTTATAAAAAAATATATATATAATGTAAGAAATTCTTACGTTTTCACGATAACCGAGAAAAAAATACAATGAATTGTCTAATCAATTAAAAAGGTACTAAAAAAAGAGTTGTTCAACGTAACAAAAAGTTACGTTCTTAACTTTTTTATAGCAGTGGTTCCCCACCCACAATTCATTTTTCCACAAATGTCCATCACTTCTACTTTTTTTCTCTTTTTACATATGATAATTATGAATTTTTTTTATTAGTTAAATTTATTTATATTTTACATGTAATTCAAATAATTTATTTTTTCTAATAAATTTTTACGTTTTACATAAAAATAATTTAAAAAGAAGTATCAATTACCTCGTTAACTTAACAATTTTCTTATATTTATTCTATATCAAAAAATAATCACTTCTATCCTTAATTATCCGATTTATCTATAAAAAAATTATACTTTTGAGTTTTTCTCTACTCTAAAATAGTGAAATATTAAATTATCATCGATAAAATATGCTACTATATATAAGAATTAAATTTGTTTAGGAGTGTTCCTAAAAAAATATATTTTCTTATATTAATTTAGGAGTGTTCCTAAATTAAATTATGATTTTTTACTCCATTAATTTTAATATGAAACGTATTTGTGCATGTGAGTCTCCTCAATATCTTAATCGAAACACTAATCGAAAACTATGATGAATCACTATCCGAAAAAATTAATTTCATATTTTTAACACACCAAAAAAATATAATTCTTGTTTATAGTAGCATATTTGATCGACGATAATTCAACATTTCACTATTTTAGAGTAGAGGAAAACTCAAAAGTATACTTTTTTAAGAGAGAAATCGGATAATTAAGGATAGAAGTGATTATTTTTTGATATAGAATAAATATAAGAAAATTGTTAAGTTAATGGGGTAATTGATATACTTCTATTTTGTAAATTTTTTATGTAAAACGTAAAATATTATTACATAGAGGAAAAAATAAATTATTTGAACTACATGTAAAATATAAATAAATTTAACTAATCAAAAAATTCATAATTATCATATGTAAAAAGAGGAAAAAGTATAAGTGATGGGACATTTGTGGAAAAAAGAATTGAGGGTGGGGGACCACTGCTATAAAAAAGTTAAGAACGTAACTTTTTGCTATGTTGAACAACTCATTTTTTAGTATCTTTTTTAATTGATTTGATAATTCACTGCATTTTTTTCCTCGGTCATTGTGTAAAACGTAAGAAATTCTTACGTTTTATATTTTTTTTATAAAACATAAGAATTTCTTACGTTTTACAAAAAAAGGTAAAACGTAAGAAATTCTATTGTTTTTGTAAAAGTCAACTCCGTTAATTGACCATTAAGAAAAAAAATAAAAAACGTAATAAATTATTACGTTTAGCCTATTTTGGTAACTTTTTAAATAGGTGGCCTATTTTGGTTACTTTGTGAATTCTGTGTCTCATTGTGGTTCTGAGTTTACATATATCTTGTCTATTTAATAATTTCCAATAGATGAGTCATACGTTGCAATAATTTAGTCATCTGTTGCAACAGATGTCTATATTTGTTGGATAATTTTCAATAGATGAGTTAGCTATTGCAATAGGTTTGTCATTTGTTGCAACAAATGTCTATTTATGTTTGGTCATTTTCAACAAATGTCTTGTCACGACCCAAAAGGCCTTGAGTGGCACCCACTCTAATCTTCCTGTGGGAGAACCATCTAAATCGAATCTTTACCCAATAACTTAGTCAATATTAAGATGATAATATCATAAAATCAACTCTGTAACCATAATCCAGAACTAATCATTAATTAGGTAAATATCTAACAAATTCATTACTAAAATCCCCAAGACCGAAAGTCATCGTACAAGAACTTCTAACAAAATCATGTCTAAAGAGAT
>NC_061113.1:143948007-143959911 GCF_002878395.1 Capsicum annuum
TGTTTCATTGCCCAAAAGATGGACAATAACAACTAAGATGACCCGTGACAGCCTGAAGACGGAGTGCTCACCCTTCGGATCAAGATCTGCTATCAATTCTAAAGGTGAGGTCGTGTCTGAGCCTCTGAAACACTTTCTGCACTCAACAAAAGAAGAGTACATGGTAGTATCAGTACAAACCACTATGTACTGGTAGGCATCATAGGCCAACCCAACTTAATAAGATGTACACAACATAATTAGAAAAATAAGTAAACAGGCATCATCAAATAACAAATTCTCATTGGACCAACAATACAACAATAACAGGTCAACAGTGCTCACAAACAAACCTCATAACAACCAAAAGTATTCATCATACCGTAAACATCCACAGAATCAACACAAGTATGTACACACATGCTATGGGACTTATTTTTTCCCAAATAGTCATGACCTGCAGGGAACAATCTATGTTCATGTACCATACCGACGTGGTACACGATCCAGCATAAATATAAACGTACCGGCGTGGTACCTGATCCAACATAAATATAAACGTACCGGCGTGGTACTAGATCCAACATAAATATAAACGTACTGGCGTGGTACCCGATACAACATAAACATAAACAAGTATCATCAATATCATTTTGTGCAACCTCACAGCATACAACACAATGTGCCAAGTTTACAAGTACACTTAAGGTCATAAGACAATTCCATTAAGTCAATTTTCAATAAACATTTATACATGAATCAACAATCCAAACTTCAAAAATTCTAAACATGTACGAATACCAAGCCACAAGTATCCAATTTAAGAGCATACACACAATTAAGTCGAGTCTAAACTCAAATTAAACCGTAACCTACCTCGATTGAAGAATCCAAATGTAAGCTAACTTGCGAGGGTCTTTCCCTTCCGTAAAGTCTCTGAACGATCAATATCTATTCAAAATATAACCTCCATAAAAATACAAATCTAATGACACTCGTTTTATTATATTTATTTTCAACCCAAAAGTCGGATCAGAATTAAGTTTCAAAGAATTTCAGACGTAGTATTAATACTTAACTAATTACACCAAAATACATCTTCTGTCCCAACGTAACCTTAGCATCGCTACAGTGACAATGTTATTACTATAATTAAGGAAGACAAATCTAAATTCAAACAGACGTTAGATTTATTAAACCTAACAGGAAGGTTTCTTATTTAACAATAATACATCAGATTATTGACACACCAGATTTATTAAACAAATCTCTTGATTCGCAGACAAATTGCTATTGTGGACTTTGGACTAATGTTTGAGCCACTTATTCTAATACAATCCTTAATAAGGACAAAAAAAAAAGTAATGCTAAGGAGTACTGCAAACATTATATATATATATATATATATATATATACACACACTTTTCATCTTATCATCTCATGAACAAAATTTATAGAATATGCTCACCCGGAGTTGTCAAGAAGAATTTTTCCCAAAACTACAATGGCAAAACACGTTCGTACCCTTCCTTTTGCTCTATTATCTAATGATATCCATATTCTAAAAGATAAACTCTAACCACTTAAGTAAAATAAATTATTATTTTGATCCACTAATTTATTAATTAAATTAATTATCTAATGCCCAAAACTTTTAATAATGTCTCAAAATTTGTTCACAACCTTATAGAAATAAATTAAATTGACTAAAAAGTATGTCTCAAACCTATTAAAAATACAAAGATACTAACCCGAGGTCGTCTCGCTAAAAAATATTGACCATGATTGGGTTTAACTTTATTAAAACTTAATAATTCAACTAATGACTCAATAACTTCCAAACACTTCCCGAATTGGTGTTACTCAACCCGTGAATCATAATCCACATATACAACTACGTAGAGTGCTAAAGTAGAGAATATGAGCAAATTTCACAAACAACTGGGATAGTCGTTACATCAGGTACCAATTAAACAATTGTTCGTCCCCGAACGACAAACACAAGTCAAGAAGGGAAAATAAGAAGTTACCTGAACTAGCAAAAAGATGTGGATACTTGCTATGCATGTCCGCTTCGGTCTCCCAAGTGGCCTCCTCAATAGAACGGTTCTTCCACTGGACCTTCACAGACGCAATCTCCTTAGCCCTCAACTTACGGACATCTCTATCAAGAATAGCAAAAGGTTCCTCCTCATAAGAGAGGTTTTCATCTTACAAGACCAAATCCCAACGAATTATGTAGTTGCCATCACCATGAAATTTCTTTAACATAGACACATGAAAAACAGGGTGGACACCCAACAAACTCGGAGGTAAAGCCAATCTATAAGCTATCAGCCCTACACGCTGAAGAATCTCAAATGGTCCAATATATCTAGGACTGAGCTTACCTCGCTTCCCAAAACGCATAACACCCTTCATAGGTGACACCTTGAGCAATACTTGCTCACCCTCGATTAAGTGCATATCTCTAACTTTATTATCCGCATACTCTTTTTGTCTGCTTTGAGCTGCTATAAGTTTCTCCTGACTGAACCTGACCTTCTGTAATGAGTCCCTCAATAGATCAGTACCCCATGGTCTCGCCTAAAATGCATCAAACCATCCAATGGGAGATATATACCTCCTCCCATACAGAGCCTTAAATGGTGCCATATCGATACTCTAATGATAACTGTTAGTATATGCAAACTCAGCCAAAGGTAGAAACTGATCCCAATGACCTCCAAAATCCATCACACACGCACGGAGCATATCCTCCAACACCTGAATCTTCTGCTCAGACTGCCCATCGGTCTGAGGGTGAAAAGTTGTACTAAGGTCCAACCTTGTGCCTAACTCCTCATGCAGTTTCTTCCAAAAAGTAGAGCTAAATTGAGTACCCCTAACCGAGATAATAGAAATGGGGACCCCATGCAATCGAACAATATCCTTAAGATATATCTTGCCCAACTTTTCTGCATTATAAGTCACCTAAACTAGAATAAAATGTGCAGACTTCGTCAACCTATCCACAATAACCCATATAGAATCATACTTTCTTAAAGTCTTGGGAAGACCAACAACAAAATCCATAGCTATCATCTCCCATTTCCATTCAGGAATGGGCATCCTCTGAAGAGTACCATCAGGATTCTGATGCTCATACTTTATCTGCTGGCGACTCTGGCATTTAGTAAAAAAATCAACTATCTAACGCTTCATCCGACCCCACCAGTAATGCTGCCTCAAATTACGGTACATATTGGTTGCACCAGGATGTATAGAATACTTCGAGCAATGAGCCTCAGCTAGAATAGTAGAAATCAAGTCATCAACACGAGGTACGTAAACTCGCCCCTTAATCCGCAACACACCATTACCATCAAGAATTGCCTCTTTGGCCTCAACCTGCAAAACCCTATCACGAACTTTTCTCAACCTAGCATGCTCAAATTGTTTAGCCTTGGTTTGATCAAGAAATGTAGACCTAGCCTCAATGCTGGCTAGAATCCCTTCTCTCTCAGTTACCTTCAGTCGAATAAACTTGTTAGCCAAAGTCTGAATCATTCTAGCCAACGAACGCCTGCTAGCATTCAAATAAGCCAAACTACCCATACTTTCTGACTTTCTACTCAATGTATCAGCGACTACATTATCCTTTCCCAGATGGTAGAGAATGGTGATATCATAATCTCTAAGCAACTTTATCCATCTATGCTGTCTCAAAGTCAAATCCCTCTACGTGAACACGTACTGAAAACTGCAGTGATCAGTGAACACTTCATAACGAGCCCCATACAGGTAATGCCTTCATATCTTAAGAGCAAAACCTGCCGCAGCCAACTCCAAATCATAAGTGGGATAATTTTTCTCATTGGGCTTCAATTGCCTCGAAGCATAAGCAATAATATTCCTTTTCTGCATCAACACAGCACCTAAACCAGAACGTGAGGCATCACGATAAATAATGAAATCCTTACCTTCTATCGGTAAGGCAAGAATAGGAACGGTAGTCAACAAGGTCTTGAGTTTTTGAAAACTCTTCTCACACTCATCAGACCAGATAAATGGTACATCCTTCTAAGTCAACCTCATCATATGAGTAGCAATAGAAGCAAACCCTTTCACAAAACTACGGTAATAACTTGCTAAGCCAACAAAGCGATGAATCTCCATCACTGAATAGGCCTAGCCCAATTCTTAACTGCTTCAATCTTCTAAGGGTCTACCATCACCCCATCCTTCGAAACCACATGTCTCAAAAAGAATACAGAAGCCAACCAAAACTCATACTTAGAGAATTTTCCATAAAGTTTTTTCTCTTTTAACAAACCCAAAACAATTCTTAAGTGATTTCCATGCTCCTCTTTACTCTTAGAGTAAATCAAAATATCATCAATAAATACAATCACGAAAGAATCCAAGTAGGGTTTAAATATCCCATTCATCAAACTCATAAAAGCAGTTGGGGCGTTAGTTAGCCTAAAAGACATCACAAGAAACTCATAGTGACCATACCTGGTTCGAAAAGCAATCTTAGGAATATCAGCAGGCCGAATCTTAAGCTGATAGTATCCGAACCTCAAATCAATCTTAGAAAATTCGGATGCACCCTGCAACTGGTCAAATAAATCATCTATACGGGGCAAAGGATACTTGTTACGGATCGTAACTTTGTTCAACTGCCTGTAGTCTATACACATAAAAAGACTCCATCCTTCTTCTTTACAAACAAGACAGGAGCACCCCACGGAGAGGCACTCGGATGGATAAAACCCTTACTCAACAAATCCTGCAACTGAGCCTTTAGCTTTCTTAATTCAGCTGGAGCCATCCTGCAGGGAGAAATAAAAATAGGATGAGTACTTGGCTCTAGATCAATACAAAAGTCAATGTCACGGTCTGGTGGGATACCAGGCAAATTCGTAGGAAAAATCTCTTGGATATCACACACCACAGAAACTGACTCAATAGAGGGGACATCTGCGAAAGTGTCCCAAAGATGTGCTAGGAAGGCCAAACAACCTTTCTAATTAACCTCTTTGCACGCAGAAAATAAATAAGTTTCAATGGAGCAGGACTATAGTCACCTTCCCACACAAGTCTATCCATTCCCGGTATAGCCACAGTCACTATTTTAGCATGACAATCTAATATCACATGATACGGGAACAACCAACTCATACCCAAAATTATATCAAAATCTACCATATCTAGGATCACTAAATCTGACCAAGTTTGTATCCTCATAAACATACCAGAACAAGAACGATAAACTCTATCAACAACAACAGAATCACCAACAGAAGTAGACACGTGAATCAGAAAGTCAAGCAAATCACACACTATGTCCAATCCCACAGCAAAATTAACAGACACGTATGAAAAAATAAAGCCAGGATCAAATAATACGATAGCCATCTAGTCATAGATTAGAATAGTACCTATAGTAACAGTGTCTGATGTCTCTGCTTTAGGCCTACCTGGAAAGGCATAGATATGGGCCCTACCACCAGTTTGAACGTCGCTTATGCCAAGCTGAGAACCATCTTGATGGGGCTGACTACCACCCCTACCTGCCCGATGACCCCCACGACCACCCTGTGGACGACCTCTACCATTACCACCACCTCCACTACCTATAGGAACGAGAACTCCAGGAGCTTGCTGCTGGCTAAACAGACCAAACTACCTTGAGTTAGGAAAAAACCTCCTAACATGACCTACTCCGCCATACTCATAACATGTACGGTCCAAGGTAAGCTGTTGAGCTGACGAAGATGAAGCAAGGTGACCACCAGGGTATAAAAATGGTTGTCTAGTGCCTGACAGACCACCCACAGACACCGACATCACTAATTGAATGGGGCGGGCAGGGTATCCCTGAGAACTCTGACCCCTAGAATAAGAACCACTAAAATTGCCTCCTCTGCAGGCCTTCTTTTCTGATGCCCTAATATAACCCTCTTATCTTACGCCCTCTACCTTCTTGAAAAACTCAACCATTTCCTGAAAAAACCTATCCAAAGATATCATCTGAAGAGCAAAAATCTAAAGACCGGTGTTCAACCCCTTCACAAAAAGTCGTATTCTCTCCTCTTCTATTTTTAACAAGTAAGATGCATACCGAGACAGAGAATGAAATTTGGCCTCATAAGCCACAACAGACATATTCCCCTGCTTAAGATTAGAAAACTCATCCCTCTTCCTATCTCTCAAAGTACGCAGTATGAATTTTTCTAAAAACATTGAGTTAAATTGTGTCCAAGTCAAGGGAGGCAAAGATGGATCCCTACACTCAACATAGGCCCTCCACCATATCTTCGCATCCCCTTGAAACTGAAAAGTAACCAGTTCCACACCATACCTCTCAACCACTCCCATCTTCTGCAGCCTCTCATGACAATCAATGATAAACTCGTAGGCATCCTCCGACTCAGTTTCGTAAAAGACAGGGGGTTTCATCTTTATAAACTTACAAAATAACTCATGCTCATCTTCGGTCATTACCGAACCCACCACCTGCCTTGAAAAATATCTTCTCCTAATACTTCTTCCATCTGAGGGGCTACAGCAGCAGTATGCTGCATCCCATGCTGAACTGCAGGTGCTGCGGGCATAGTCCCTGATCCTGCTAAACCACTCATAAAACTCAAAACCTGCTGAATCACAGCAAAAGACAGTTGAATCAGAGTTGCACCTCCATAAGCTGGTGCAACCCCATCATGAACCAACACTCGTTCATCCTGTACTAGCATAGCTCTATTCTCTGCAACCTCGAGCAAGTCCTCATATGGGGGAGGAGTTACTGGCCTCTCTCTAGCTGGACCCGCAGCTCGAGCTCTACCCCTAGTGGACATTGCTCTCCTTCCTCCGCCACGTCTTTATCTTGCCCCATTCTTTCGTGTTCTTACCATTTGCAAGAATAAAAATGAAAGAAGTCAGATACCAATTGGAATCGTCAGATACCAATTGAAATCAGGTAATAGCACGTAAGAAAGAAGAATGTGAATTTTTCTATTGCCCTGTAGCCTCTCAAAGAAAAGTACAAACATCTCCATACCGTTCTGCAAGACTCTACAAGATATTTTCTTGTATGGCGAGATCGACGAACCTAGACTCTGATACCAACTTTGTCATGACCCAAAAGGCCATGAGTGGCACCCACTCTAATCTTCCAGTGGGAGAACCATCTAAATCGAATCTTTACCCAATCACTTAGTCAATATTAAGATGATGATATCATAAAATCAATACTGTAACCATAATCCAGAACTAATCATTAATTATGTAAAAATCCAACAAATTCATTACTAAAATCCCCAAGACCAAAAGTCATCGTACAAGAACTTCTAACAAAATCATGTCTAAAGAGATTTCCAAATAAAGTAAATTAGGAGTGTTTCATTGCCCAAAAGATGGACAATAACAACTAAGATGACCCGTGGCAGCCTGAAAAAAGAGTGCTCACCCTTTGGATCAAGATTTGCTATCAATCTAAAGGTGAGGTCTTGTCTGAGCCTCTGAAACACTTTCTGCACTCAACAAAAAAAGAGTACAGGGTAGTACCAGTACAAACTACTATGTACTGGTAGGCATCATAGGCCAACCCAACTTAATAAAATGTACACAACATAATTAGAAAAATAAGTAAACAGGCATCATCAAATAACAAATTCTCATTGGACCAACAATACAACAATAGCAGGTCAACAGTGCTCACAAACAAACCACATAACAATCAAGAGTATCCATCATACCGTAAACATCCACAGAATCAACCCAAGTATGTACACACATGCTATGGGACTTATTTTTTCCCAAATAGTCATGACCTTCAGGAAACAGTCTATGTTCATGTACCGTACCGGCGTGGTACCCGATCCAGTATAAATATAAACGTACCGGTATGGTACTCGATCCAACATAAATATAAATGTACCGGCGTGATACCCGATACAACATAAACATAAACAAGTATCATCAATATCATTTTGTGCAACCTCACAGCATACAACACAATGTACCAAGTTTACAAGTACACTTAAGGTCATAAGATAAATCTATCAAGTCAATTTTCAATAAACATTTATACATGAATCAACAATCCAAACTTCAAAAATTCCAAACATGTACGAATACCAAATCACAAGTATCCAATTTAGGAGCATACAAATAATTAAGTCGATTCTAAACTCCAATTAAACTGTAACCTACCTCGATTGAAGAATCCAAATGTAAGCTAACTTGTGAGGGTCTTTCCCTTTCGTAAAGTCTCCGAACGATCAATATCTATTCAAAATATAACCTCTATAAAAATACAAATCTAATGACAGCCGTTTTATTATATTTATTTTCAACTCAAAAGTCAGATCAGAATTAAGTTTCAAAGAATTTCAGACGTAGGATTAATACTTAACTAATTACACCAAAATACATCTTCTATCCCAACGTAACCTTAGCATCGCTACTGTGACAATGTTATTACCATAATTAAGGAAGAAAAAACTAAATTCAAATAGATGTTAGATTTATTAAACCTAATAGGAAGGTTTCTGATTTAACACTAATACATCAGATTATTGACGCACCAGATTTATTAAACAAATCTCTTGATTCGCATACAAATTGCTACAGTGGACTTTGGCCTAATGTTTGCACCACTTATTCTTATACAATCCTTAATAAGGACAAAAAAAAGTAATACTAAGGAGTACTGTAAACATTATATATATATACATATATATACACCTTTCATCTTATCATCTCATGAACAAAATTTATAGAATATGCTCACCCGGAGTTGTCGAGAAGAATTTTTCCCAAAACTACAACGGCAAAACACGTTCGTACCCTTCCTTTTGCCCTATTATCTAATGATATCCATATTATAAAAGATAAACTCTAACCACTTAAGTAAAATAAATTATTATTTTGATCCACTAATTTATTAATTAAATTAATTCTCTAATGCCCAAAACCTTTAATAATGTCTCAAAATTTGTTCACAACCTTATAGATATAAATTAAATTGACTAAAAAATATGTCTCAAACCTACTAAAAATACTACGATATTAACCCGAAGTCGTCTCGCTCAAAAATATTAACCATGATTGGGTTTAACTTGATTAAAACTTAATAATTCAACTAATGACTTAATAACTTTCAAACACTTCCTGAATTGGTGTTACTCACCCCGTGAATCATAATCCACATATACAACTACATAGAGTGCTAAAGTAGAGAATATGAGAAAATTTCACAAACAACTGGGAGGGTCATTACATGTCTTTAAGTATTTGTTCTTTTCCAACGGATTACTCATCTATTGCAACATGTTAATTGAAATTGTAATTGAACTTATCAATTCATCTTTAATTTTAGTTAAATCATTATTTTTATTACTAATAATGTCTTAATTTGAATCATTTCAAATAAAATTGGCCAATTAACACTTTACTCAAGAAGAATACACTTAGATGATTATGTAATTACTATGAGATTAATTGAAATCATAGTTAAATTATTACTTCATCTTTAATTTTAGTTAAATAAATTTAGTTATTACTAATAATTACTTAATTTTAATTATTTCAAATCAAATTGGTCAATTGATCATTCTACTTAAGACGAAACATTTAGTTGATCATGTAATTACTATAAAATCAATTAAAATTGTAAGTCAACTTACTAATTCATATTTAAGTTTAGTTAAATCAATATAGTTATTTCTAATTATGGTTTGGTTTTAATAATTTCAAATAAAATTGGTCAATTGATCACTCTAATCAGGACGAACACACTTAGTTAATAGTGTAATTACCATGAGATTAATTGAAACTGTAATTGAACTTATTAATTCATGTTTAATTCTAGTTAAATAAATTTAGTTATTACTAATATAATGGCTTAATATGAATCAATAGATGACTAACATGTTGGAAAAGATGAGTAATCTGTTGAAAATGACTAAATAGATAAAGACATATGTTGGAAATAACCAAACAGATAAAGACATCTGTTGAAAATGACCAAACAAATATAGACATATATTGCAACAAATGACTAACTTGTTGCAATAAATGACTCATCTATTGAAAATTATCAAAGAAATATAGAGATCTGTTGCAACAGATAACTAAGTTGTTGCAACAGATGACTCATTTGTTGAAAATTATCAAACACATAGGATATATGTTGGAAAATAATTTAAAATTCTAAAGCTCGGACGTTTTTAAGAGAACTCAAATGTTTTTCCCCTTGTCTAAGGTCTTGTCTTTAATTTTAGTTAAATCAATTTAGTTATTACTAATAATTGCTTAATTTAAATTATTTTAAATAAAATTTATCAATTGATCATTCTATTAAGGATGAATACATTAATTGAAATTGTAAGTGTACTTATCAATTCATCTTTAATTTAGTCAAAATAAATTTATTTATTACTAATAATGACTTAATTTGAATCATTTGAAATAAAATTGGTCGATTGATCACTCTCCTCGAGACGAATACACATAGTTGATCATGTAATTACTATGAGATTAATTGAAATTGTAAGTGAACTTATCAATTCATCTTTAATTTTAGTTTTATCAATTTAGTTATTACGAATAATGGCTTAATTTGATTCATTTCAACTAAAATTGATCAATTGATCACTCTAATCATGACGAATACACTTAGTTTGTCTAACTTGTTGCAACAAATAGGTGATCTGTTGGAAAATAATTAAAATACTAGGGAACTCAAATATTTTTAGGAGAACTCAAATATTTGTCCCATTGTCTTAAAGACTTATCTTTACTTTTAGCTAAATCAATTTAGTTATTACTAATAATTGTTTAATTTGAATCAACAGATGACTAACATGTTGTAACAGATGATTCATCTGTTGGAAATTATAAAACAGATAGAAAATCTATTATAATAGATGGGTTTTATCCATTAGAAAACAATTAAAATACTAGGGAACTTAAATGTTTTTAGGAGAACTCAAACGTTTGTCCCCTCGATCCTTTTGCATTTGATGTATAATACACTATTTTTGTCTTCTTTACCTGTTTTTATAAAAATTTTCATGTGTTTAACTTATTTGTTGTGCCCTTGTTGAAATTTTTAGAATTTTTTTAGGTCAAATTTTATTCGTATATCACTTGAATATTACTTCATAGGTAATTTTATAAGTATAATTATGATTTTTGTTGAATTTTTTATTTGGTATATTTGCTACTACTAGGAAGGATAGAACCTGCAACATGAATCCAATATATAAGTCATTTATTCCAATAAGTGAGTAATCTGTTGCAACATATGACTAATCTGTTACAACAGATGACCCATATGTTGGATTCATGTTACAACACTATAATACAAATCCAACAGATGAGTAATCTATTGCAACAGATTAGTCATATATGTTGCAACAGATTACTCATATGTTGCAACAGATTAGTCAATATGTTGCAATATATTAGTCAATATGTTGCAACAGGTTACTCATATGTGCAACAGATTACTCATCTGTTGGATTCACGTTGCATGTTTTATCTACTATTGAAAAAATAGCAGTAGCAGATACACCCAGATGAGAAATTCAACTAAAAATTATAATGTTACTTACTAAAATCACCTATAAGTAATTCCCAAGTGATATATAAATAAAATTTGACCTAAAAAAATTTGATCAAGTAGCAATAGTAGCGGTAACAGTAATGATCAACAACAAGAAGATGATGATGATGAACAAGAAGAGATGATAATGAAGAACAGGATGATGATAATGAAGAAAAAGATGATGAATAAAGCAACAACAATAATGAACAACAAAAATCACGAAGAGAGAGAAAACTCCAATAAATGAGAAGAGAGAGAAACGTGCCTTTTTTTCCCTCCATTTCTAGTTATATTAGGTTTTACATTGGATCAAAGTGTAAATTAAA